>NW_023425344.1:135563310-135698027 GCF_014108415.1 Molossus molossus | reverse complement strand
AAATTGTGGAAAAAACAAATTTTTCAGACTGATAATAGAATATTAGGTATGAATAATAGAATAATGAGAAAATAATAGGTAAGAAGTCAAGTCCCTGGTCTTCTGGATTATTCAAATCTATTCTACTTATCATCCTTTATGTCTCTGGAACGTTAATAGGCTTTGTTCTAAAAGATCCTAATGTTGATTCCAACATTTCAGCAATGTGACCAATCAACCTCTTTTTATCCAAGCTACTATTTTCTGTTAACACAATTTGTTTCATTCTCCATTCACCACTTTCTAAAATATTTTACATAGCTATGGGTTTATATCTGCTACCATCCCCCACACACGTCCCTCTCACATTTTACTCCTTTCTAACCTGTACACATTCTCCAAAAGCCACCTGCTGCCTGAAAAACACAACACAGCTTTAGCAAAATCAAGAGGACCAGAAATTTCCTGCCACTAACCCTGCAAGAGAGAACTTCTGTTCATTCCATAGTGGAGGATATATCTATCTAGCAAAAAGTAAGGAATTTCCAGAGGGAGGAAGCAATCAATAGAGTCAATGCAGCAGAGGCACCAAAGGCGATGAGGCCTGAAACCATGGTTTGAATTCTCCAAGAGTAAAAAGAAATGGGGCTCAGGTGAAATTGCAATGGGTCGATGGAAAAAGGGATAGAGGATGTAGCAAGTTGCTGCAAATGCAGACAAAAGCTGAACTGAGAAAAGAGGACCAATGAAGAAAAGATGGTCTATTTTTAATTTTTATTTTTTTATTGATCTTTAGAGAGAGAGGAGGGAAAAGGGAGAGAGAGATAGAAACATCGATGAGAGAGAACATCAATTGGCTGCTTCCTGCATGCCCACCACTGAGGATTTGGTCCACGACCTGGGCATGTGCCCTGACCAAGAATTGAACTGGTGACCTTTTGGTGCATGGGTCAACACTAAACCACAGAGCCACACTGGTCAGGCAAAATGGTCTATTTTTAATACTTCCAGACACAATTCTAGATAGGGAATTAGCCTTGGGAAGAGGAGACATACAGATACAAGGGAGGGAGGAGCAGCGGGGAACGGAGGAGAGGGGGGAAAAGGTGATGGAGTTAAGCAAAACAAAACAAAAAACCTTATAAGACACAGACAACAGTGTGGTCATTACCAGAGGAAAAGGATTGGGCAGGAGGAGGTAGAAAACAGTAAAACGGAGATAAATGGTGACAGGAGATTTGACTTGGGATTGTGAGCACACAGTATAACATACAGATGATGTATTATAGAACTGTACACCTGAAACTTATATAATTTTATTAACCAATGTCACACCAATAAATTCAATAAAAAGGGATAAAAGGCAATTCAGCAAAACAAGATGAATTTCGAGAAATGCAAACATACTTAGACATAAAAACTATACAATAACAAAACAGAAAAATAAGAGTGGGTAGTATAAGCTAATATTTCTAGGGCCAGAAGCTGTGCTAAGAATCCCACATGCCTTTAGTCATGTCATCTGGTCATGTTGGATATTGCACTTGGTGCCACTTAAAGTTACAATTTAATTTGTGAATAGAATCAGAGCATCTTCTTAGAAGCATAAGTAATCATTTCAAAAATCACATGATATCTATGAAACACTGTTTTTAGCAAATACAGTATTTCTTTTTCATTCAAGTTTTAGAAAGAAGTACACAATTTTAACTTTATTTTTCAAGTTGTAAGCACCTCACATCTCACTGCCATATTTCAATATTGTAGAAGAATAATAGATAGTTGTTAGATAATGGTTACTACAGTCTAAATATCCAGGGTAAAAAATGCAATTTGGTAGTAGAGAGGGATGAATAATATCTGTAAAGATTATTGGCAGAGCGTGTTAACAACTAACAATTTTTCTGCTTTTTATTTGAAACACAAAACCACAGCACTTTGAATAATGATATTAGGGTAATTTTATGTATCTAAATAAGCTTTTCTCCACAAGCATTCTGTCTCTTTTCTCATTGGGGAACCAGATAGCTAAATAAATATCTACTAAAGATCCATAATAATTCCTTGGTGGGATTTAAGTGGATTTTAAATTGATAAAATAAAATGGGAAAATGGAACATGGAAAAGCATTAATGAAATTTCAGACATTGCTTTCTATTAATTGTTACTATATTTTCTCAATTAATTCATCTGTCAAGAAAGTTAGAGAAAAAATGCAGCCAATCAATTTTATGAAAATATATTGTATGTGGACTATTACTTATGCATAAATATTAAAGTGGCATACAAGAAATATACATTATTTATTTTTATTATAAATGAAATATTTATTTTTTCAAGAAGCCACAATGTTTGTTTTATCTAAAATATGACAAAAGAATGAAACCAAATCATTTGGACACTTCAATGGGAACTTTAATACCCAAATATAAGTACTTCTTTAATTTTTTTGTGTATTTAGAATGAGAAAAAATAACTTGTTAATAATATTTTTTTATTCCCTTCATCCAAAGTGATTAAAATATGAGGAGATAATTAGAAATATACTGATGGAAGGTATGGTATTTGGAAAGACAGTCCAGTAAACAGGGCTTTGTTCTCCTCACTGACGAAGGTAAACACTGTCTGAGCCCTCTGCTCCTCTTCTTGACTTGATAAGATTCTCCTTCTTGTGGCTTCAAACATGCTGCTGATTCTTGAATTGTCATTTCCAGACTTTACCTCCCATTATCTATCAGGTCTTAAATCTGTATCTACCTTCCAATCCTCTACCAACTGAGCATGAACAGACTAAAATACTGAACTCAATATTCCTCCTTCTCTCAAACTTAAACACCTCCCAAATTCTACATAGTAGTCAAGTAAATCTTGATGCCGCTATGACCTCTCACTTCCCTTCATGGCTAGTAAGTCACTGAGTCCTCTGGCTATTCTTTTCAAGAATCTTAAAATTGTCCTTTCTTATTTATATTTACTACTTCCAAATTTATTTTCTCTCTTGAATGAACTACTCAGCTATTTTTTCTCAATCTCCAATGTCTCTGATTCACAGCTTCTACAAAAGGCCCTCAGATTCTTCACCACACCAAATACAAACACTAGTTCCAAGCTCTTGAGTTCCAGGGCATTTCATCTACAGATTCCCTTACTCACTAATCTCTCCCTCTTCATTCCTAACATAGCCTGTTGTCCAAGTCAGGCAAATACGTCTCAGATTTTTACAACATAATTTTCATTTCCATTCTATATGCCATTTTTCTTATTCAAAATCATCTGCCTCTTTTTCCCTCTCCATTTATTTTTAGTCCTTTCAAAATTCAACCAAAATGTACTAAACTTCAGGAAGCCTTCTAGGCTAAGGACTCTCATTAACCCTTCACCAGTGTCTTCTAAAAAGTCAGTCCTTATATAGGCCTGAGAGACTTTATTTAATAGCAGCAGCTCAAGTACCAGGAATAAGTTAAAGAAATGTCTCCTTTGGAAATAGGACATGAAATAAAAAAAAAAAAAGAAACATGTTTCAAAGCCCTGACTGTGAAGCCCATGATTAGGATGACTTTGTGATCAATGAACAAATACTTATAGGGCACCTGCTTTGCATCATGCATGGTGCCAAGTGCTATCATCACAACCTACAAGTCAGTCAGTTCATCAACCCTAGGAGTAATAATAATAATAACTTACATTTATTGAGCATGTATCATACACGTACTGTTTTAAACTCTTTATATGCATTGACTCTCTTGATCCTCACAACAGCTCCTGTGGTAGGCAGGTTAAATAACCATTTGACATAGCAATCACAAAGCCCTGGTATGTGTCAATTTATTTCCTTGAAATTGCTTAAATTATTCTTTGTTTTATATAAAAAATTAATTAACTTCAAATACAGATAAAAACAATAAGATTAAGTGTAGGACTCTAGATTAATAATGCAATAAAGGTTGTCTCTCCCCCTCCCCAAATTGTTAAATGTAAAGTATATTTATTTTTAAGAATAAAACTCTAGTCTCTTTTTAATGTATATGTATACTGTCATGTCATTTAGTATTCTCAATGGTAATAAAATAATTTAAATTACATTATCATATATAACTAATTTCACCTTGCTCTTCAGCATCACCTCCAGAGTTCCAGCTAGTCAGTCATCCCTGGGATTTACTTGATATATACCTCTTATTTACAAATCCATGGGTCTAGAAGAAAACCAGGGGTTTCCAAACCTGAAGATGGAAATTTGTTGCACCTTCCATCCAAGTCACCACCTCCTTCTATAGCATTCATGCTTCTGCTGTAGGAAAACCTAGTGCCACAGGGAATTCACTAGCCTCGAGAAAGCTAATTCTATTGTTAAAGATTTCTGACTATTGAAATATTCTTTTTTCAATGTTTACTCAAATCTGCCTTTACATAACTTCCACAGAGGTCCTAATTCAACCCTTGAAATGCTGTATGGAACAAGTTTGCTGCCTTTTAAAAGACCATCTCTTCATATATTCTAATTTACTGGTCCTGGGTCCCCTTCATCCTCTCTTCAGTTCTCTTCCTCAGCAGTCCCTTAATTACCTGTCATTCAGCATCTCTTCCAGGGACCTGTCCACTCAAACTGTGCTACTTTGGATTAACAACTCTCTTAAAAGTCGACTCCCTTTGTTATACAACACATTTTGCTCTAGGTCCGCAGGATGGAATACATACAATGTTATAACCCTCTCTAAGAGTCAGGTCTTATAAAAAGGCCAACTGACAGAGTGATATTCAGGGAAACATATCTATGTGTGGCTTCCAAACCTGGTCATGTAACAGAATTATCTAAAGAAGTTTTTAAAGGGACAAATTCATTGGGTTCCAGCCCATACCTATAACATTGGAGTTTGGACCCAAGGATTTTCATTTGATTAGCTTCCCAGGGTGATTCTAATGTATCCAGGCAGGTGTTTTGGAACTGCTGATGAAGAATGAGCCATTCATTCACTCCACTGGACAGTCTGAGTTCTTTCCTGAGAGGAAGCTAAACCACAAGAAGTCTCCATAACTTTCACAACATTATCATGGTCCCTCGTAAAATAGCTTTCCCTGAACTGCATTTTAATGTTTAACTGCCCTCAGCTCTTATGACAGGTCAGTCATAAAATGACAAGAAATAGCTGTATGAAGTTGGTTTCTGCCTTTACTGTAAAATACTGTGAGATCACTGTCCATTACATCAGTTTGAGTCCTTTCTATAAAACTCCACAATCATTTAACAGTTGTTGTTTTTAATAGAGCACTAAGAAAAATGTCATTCCTAGTTTATTACAAATACCAGTCATGATTTCTTTTGGTTAGGGTTCCAGGGAAGTTCAGAGAAAACGTACAGTGGATCAAAACAACTCTGTTGACATGGTAAACATACTTATAATCTCATTTTTCTTTGGTTATAAGTTTAAATTTCTATTTTACCAATATTGTATGCTGAAATTCTTCTGAGAAAAGCAAATCAAAATCACATAAATAAAAGTTAAAAGTATAATCTTACAGAAAAAAATATAAAAGATGCAATTTTTCTTCTAAGTTTAAAAAATTTAATGTGTCTTACATAACATATGCTGTCAGCTAACATATACATAGAAAATAATTATTATGATGATGATATCTCATTAAACTTGAAATATTATATAAAATTAGCATTTAAGAAAGACTGTTTCATGGAAACATTCTATAGAAATTCAGTGTTATCACACAAAAGGAAATGGTTTCGTGGTCAAATAAATTAGAGAAATATTAAGTTAAACAGGTTAAATAGGTTTTTTTCTAACTGCATTCATTTTTAGAAACTTCAAAATGCTAGTGTTCATTGTTTACCTCTAAAACAGAAGTATAATATGCATGTAGTATTTTCCAAGAAATAGTATTTAGTTTGAGAAACTATAAAGTGACCCTTTATCGAAATGATAAAGTGACACTTTTTTGGTTATTGAAACATAAGAAATATGCATTCTCTAAACAATATAATCAATGCTTGGTAAGTTAGTCCAGATGATATCATAGCATAGCAAACAGAAAATATTCTCTACTAAAGCACCGAACTTTAGTAGGGAATACTTTCAATTGGCCACCTCTTAGTCTAAAAACATTACTATGTTTACCTGAACATAGGTAAGTGCCTTGCATTTTAATCTACTTACTAAGTATATCACCAAACTCTTAGAAAGTTCATCTTCCAAGTAAGACAATATAGTTTTAGATACACAGTTTCTCCATTCTTATATATCAATTTTGCAGAGAGATGACACACCGAAGTTACTTAATATTTTCATGATTAAGCATTCAATTTATACTCACCCAATTGGACAGACTGTGACCTAAAATAACAATCCTGTGCAAAGCCTATAGGTTTTGTTTGCTAGTTGGTTGGGTTTTTACACAGGTAGCAATCAATATACTTAAATAAACTTTAAGAGAAATAACTAAAAAAGTATAAAAACCATAACATCCTTCTTTGTAATTTCTAAGTTAGACATATGGGGAATAAAAACATAATCATTACAGCAGGTAGATTATATCTGTCACCCTAATATTGGAGAGGAAATCTTATACTCTTAACCTTGCTGATGTTCATAAATACATTTTATATATTATTTTCAAGCAAATAATTTCATATCTTATTTTCCCTATAGAAAAATTTAAGGAACAATGAGCTATTTTCCCTAAAATCACATAATTACCTTACAAAAACTTTTTCTATTTTTTCTCGTATCTATAAAATTAAATACTAAATCAACCCAAAAGATTTGACATTGACAGGACTGTCTTCATCTATTCAAATCACCCATAATTTTATTGCTATGTAACCAAACATTACACCCATACTTTTGAAATATTATTTTGGGTTTAGACACTAAATAGTTAAAAATTACTGATCCTTCACCAATGATAAAAATTTAAATATTTGACTTAATAAAAATTAAAAATTTTGCCTCCAAAAGAGACTATCAAAATCATAAATATGCAAATGTCAGACTAATAGAAAATATTTACACTATATATCTTACATATACATTACATATATGTACATATACAGGGCTTATATCCAGAATATAGACAGAGTTATTATAAATCAATTTTAAAAAGCAATGTATCCTATAACCCAGAGATCTTTTTCTAGGTATTTACCCATGACAAATGAAAAGGTATGTCTATAAAATGACTGGTATAAAAATATTTCTAGCAGCCTTATGTATAATAGCCTAAACTGGAAACCACCCAGGTACATCAAGAGAAAAATTAGTTGAAAAGAATCATAGTATATACATACAGTGGAATATACTCCTGATATCTGCAACAGTTTGAGCACATCTCAAAAAAATTTTGTTGAGCAAAGGAGCCAGACAAAAGAGTTCTTACTGTATAATTCAATTTTTATAAAGTTCAAGAAAAGAAATAAGTAATCAATGGTGTAAAGAATCCAAAAGCAGTTGCCTCTGGGGGGGTGGGGGTGGGAGTGGGGGGGGTAATGGGAATGTTTTACATACTGTTTTGAGATGTGGTGACAGAAGTATATACAACTTTTGACATTCATCAAATTGAACACTACAAATCAGTAAATCGTAGTGTATGTAAATTATATCAATAAAAAGTAAACAATAAATAAGAGAAATAACTGGTAGCTCTAAAAAGGCAAAAGTCTTATAATTTAAGGATATGTCATCTTTCATGTAAGCAGAGTATAATTTAATGTACTTTAGAAAACAATAATTCCAATGAATGACTATGAAAGTCAAACAATTAATATACTTTTTCAAAATGAGCAATTCATTCCTTTACACCTTGTCGGAATCAGAAGAATAAATACATAGCTAAAGCTAAAAATTTTGGTTTTCATAGGAATATTTTTCATAAAGATGAATTATTACCTATACAATTTTTACAGGAGTGTTTAAAATAGAGTTCAGAAAAAGGACAAAACATGGTACATCTGTTTAAACATATAGTAAATGTCATAAATTATATGTAGATTATCTAAAAGGTAAATTTGCCTCCAGTATTTCTCACAAAACATTACTTAAAAATTGTACTCACATTTATGTCTTAAAAATCCTAAAGCTGGTATTCTGAAATAGCCTACATTTTATATAGAACTAAAAATATGTCCTACCATGTGCCTTATGATATGGCAAATGACATTTATTTTTTAATAAATTCTGAGTATTAGTTGCAATTTCTAAAAGCAACATCTTATAACAAAAGGTTTTTAAAATTATTTATCTTGAAAATACTGAAAAATGCAAAAAAAAAAAAAGTCATGGAAGTCACTGATTCCTATTACTTTAAAAATTATTTTAATAAGTAAAAGTTAGCCATCATTATATTCCAAACCTGTTTAATCTCTCTCTTCTGTAGGCATAAATAGTTGAGGACTCTAAAGGCAATAGTGTAAAAAGCACCCTCCTATAATTTCAGTCTGTCTGGTTGAGGAGAGGCTTGAAGATAGTCTCAGCTGTAATTCTTGTGTCCTTATTAGAGCTGCTGTAACTCAGGTTTCAATAGAAGAGCAGGTGCATTTGCTTTGGTTTTCTTCCTCAGACACTGAAAACTCAGCCTAAGTGGTTCAAGAATCCTGGAGAGTCAGTTAAGCTACATATTTCAATACACCTTTATTTGAAGAGCTAAGCTTGTTTTTATATTAAGGAAAGAAACTAATTTTGAAAGGGAAAAGAACAGTTGCAATGGGTGGGTATGAAATAATAAAAAAGTTATGAGAAATAAGTCAGAATGTTAACATTGGAGCTGGCCCTCTTAAACTGCCATTACCGTGAGACAAACCCCAGACAGGTGCAGCAAATCTGGGCTCAACCTATAGCTTGAAGCCAACCCCTTCTAGAGCCCAGTCTTCATCACTTCCACCTGGCCAATCTTAAGAAGGCTCAGTAAATTCAGCCAACACCGGCTGCAGCATTGCAGCCATCCCATAGACACTAGAGAGGTAATCACCTGTGCACAGAGAGGTTTATGGCTAATTTCTTCTCTTTCCTCTAGAAAGACTGCTAGGCCCCATGGGAGATATCTTGGTCTACAGTTTTAAAATAGACTTTTTTTTTTCTACTATAGCAGGTCTAACCTCTGCCTAGTATGTTCTCATGATACCCAAGTGCTAGGTGTCTAGGTATTTCCTAGCGGGCACCTTACTTGAGGTCTAATCTCTGAGGATGGGACCCCACCTTCCCTCATCAACTACTTATACTCATTCAGTATGATTTTTCAAAGTTCTCAAAAACTACTTGATTTTAGCTGAAGTTAATGCATAATAATATCAATGAGAAAGATCAAAATCTCCATGAAACAGAACTTTGTTCATTATATTCATTTCTGTGTCTCTAGTTTCTAGAAAGTTGTCAGGTACCTGAAAGGTGCTCAATACATATTTGTTGAGTAATAAATGTGTTAGAAATTATTTTCCATATAGATAATGGCTATTTATTAGTAGTACATTCACTCAAAGAACAGAATTACTAGAGAATTTTGGGAAACAATAGGGAAAAACCTGTAGGGTCACAACACTTTGCTTGGAATTTCATAAATGATCCCATGTAGGTCTACCACCATGTCCGCATACTAGTAGGTAACACTGTCCATTGTCATCAATCAGTGTAAGTCATTCAGGCCTGGACATGATGGAACTGCCATGAGGCCCCTAATTCAGACCTGTTTTTATCACTTTATCTGACTTCACCCTACAATACCTGGGTGGAAAAATATAATGACTACACAGCCAAATAACAGCCCAATTTTCATATTACTAGGGAGCAAGAATATTATCTTAAAGTGATTGCATGGTGGAGTTGCAGGGCAAGGACTTAGAAGAACTTAGTCCTAGGTGTGACTTACCCCTTCCTGCTGGAAAATGTTAGGCAAACAGCCTCATTAGTACTGAACACAGTGAGCATAATAACATATTTCTGGGCCCTATTGGCGAGAGTTCTTGGCAGTCGAATGAAGTGCTGTGTATAAAATGCATTGAAGACACACAAGCACTATCAAATTGTACAATATTGGTATTTTGTAAAGTAATATTTTAGCCCACTTGAGATATTACATTAGAAATAGAGGCACTCCAAAATTATGTGTTGCTTGTAAAAATGCAGTTGAATAAATATCATCATCATTACTCATAAGGTCGTGTGGTCAGTGCCATAGTCTGAGAGCAAGATAAAAAAAACAAACAAACAAAAACCCTGCAATAAGGAGTTAACCAAGCTGAAGCTGAAATAAGATTTAGGTTAAAAAAATAATAATGAGGAAAAAAAATCTCCATTTACCATTGTTGGCTCCACTGAAGGAAATGTGATCTAAGCAATTTATCACAGAACAGGATCCAAGTACAAACAGTGTCCTACTCTTCCCGCCTCTAATTCCTCATAGCTTCCTATCTTCCCACAGTGGAGGAACCAGCAGTGTTTTTAATTTTTGCATTCTCACTTCAACAAAGAATTTAAATGCCAAATTTTAGTTACTTACAGTATGATTCTGTTTTAAATGTTATCTTATCTTAGTGCACTGCTGGTGGAAATGCAGACTGTTGCAGCCACTATGGAAAACACCATGGTGTTACCTCAAAAAATTTAAAATTGAACTGCCATTTGACCCATTGTTCCCGCTTCTAGGAATATACCCCAAGATGCCTGAAACACCAATCAGAAAGAATATATGTACCCCCATGTTCATAGCAGCACTATTTACAATAGCTTAGATCTGGAAACAGCCCAAGTGTCCATCAGTAGACGAATAGATAAAAAAGCAGTAGTATATATACACAATGGAGTACTATGCAGCTGTAAGAAAGAAAGATCTCTTATCCTTTGAGATGACATGGAGGGACCTGGAAAGTATTATCCTAAGTGAAACAAGCCAAGCAGAAAAAGACAAATACTACATGATCTCACTTACATATGGAATATAATGAATATAACAGTCTGAGGAATAGGGTAGACCCAGAAACACGGAAGTAGGGTACAGACTGACAACCCTTAGAAGAGGGAGTAGTGGAGGGTGGGAAGAGATAAACCACAGAACTTATATGCATGTATGCATAACCAATGGACATGGACAACAAAGCCAGGGATGGGGGGGGGAGGGGGTGTCAATGGGGTAAAAAAGGAGAAACATCTGTAACAAAAATAAAATTTAAAAAAAAAAGAAAAAGAAAGTAAAAAAAAAATATGTTATCTCAGACTTCTGCCTTTCTTTGTAAAGGCAGTCCAATAAACTATGTGAACCTGAACAGCAAGCATTTGCAAAGGTGTGCTTCAGGCATTCTTCCTTTCAAGTTTTCTTCCCTCTTGGAAGTGTGTGTTATTTCATCACCTTGGATTTAAGAAAAAAAATGCCTTAGACTACAGCATTTAGAAATTGGCTCTAAAGATAAATACTGTCTTAGAAGAAAAAATTATTTTTGGAGGAAAGCTAAGCAAGTTTTTGTTGTTGTTTTTTACTGTCTTGAAACTTGAACATGCCATGGCTCTCAAATATTCATACATAAATTATTAAAGGGACATCTAAAATCATTCTAATAAGCTTGGAACTGCAGGTTTCCTAAGAGGCTGTTGTTTTTTAATTCACATTTTGACTTAATTCACTATCCCCAAATTTTAATGATAGGCTCAAACATAGAAATCTCCACTCTTAGGGAGACTCAATATTCAATATCCAAGTTCCTGGTTTCAACTTCTTAGAATAATTTTTTGGATTGCAAATTGTTGACTAGTATCTGATGTTTTTCCTACCTAGAGGTTCCCATTATTACCACTTCCTTAAGTTTTGATAATTGAGATTATAACCTACATACAATAAAATTCACTCATTTAAAGTGGATCATTTACATGTACTTTGACAAATGTATACAGTTTGTAATCACCACCCCAGTTAAAACAGAGAATATTTCTATCACCCAAAAAAGTTCTTTCTTTATGGTCAATATCCTCCCTCATCCCCTGTCTTCCCCAACCCTACCCCATGACAACCACTAATGTCTTTTTTACACTCTATAATGTGTCCTTTCTAGAATGTTAAATAAATGGAATCATCTAATATGTAGTGTTTTTTGTTGCTGTTGTTGTTGTTTTTGGTCTAACTTTTTCACTTAGCATATTTTTGAGACTCATTTGTGTTGTCGCGCATATAAGCAGTTGAGCCCTTTGTGTAGCTGAGTGGTGCGCCACCTTCGGATGTACCACAGCTTGTTCATCCACCACTGCTTGAAGGTCATTTTGTTGTGTCCAGTTTGGGCCTATTATGAATACAACTGCTATGAATATTAAGGAGAAGTTTCTGTGAAAGCATATATAGTCATTTCTCCTGGGTATATTCCCAGAAGAGGAACTGCTGAGCTATAGAACAAGTGTGTGTAAATTTTATAAGAAACTGACAAACTGTTCTCTAAACTGATTCTACCATTTTACATTCCTGCCAACAGCGAGTTCCACTCACTCCTTAACTGTTCAATGACAAATTATTATTAACATTGTCTACACTACCACATGGCCAGATGATTTGTGACCATTTGAGTTAAGTTAGTTGAACATCTATAGAGATCATGAGTTTGCCTATGTCATTTTATCCTCCCTGCATTTCTATGAGAAAAGTATAGCTAATATCCTCGTTTTTAGATAAGAACACTGAAGCTTATAGAGGCTAATTTGCCCACAAAACGTGACACATTTGGAATGTTATCTGAGGCAGTCTGATTTGAAAGCCCACTACTGTGTGTAGGAAGCAACTGGCGGTTGCCAGCAAAAAATACATTTAATGATACTTGGAAAGCAGAGTGGTTCTCTCTCCTTCTTTTTCTTTTCCTGATCTTTGGAGAAAGAAGAAGGTGGCATGCTACATGACCTATAAGGCCTTTCTTGCTAACCTTCTATGCCCAGACCCAGGGATCTGGGTGGTGATATTCCCAAGGAAGCTGACATCCTAATATAGGGTACTGAGATCAAAATTCCAAGTCATATCCACTCTTCCATTTCTATTGCATATATACCCTGAATCTGCATTACAACATTGCACTGAAAGGCATAAAATACACACATAAGCACTTAAATAGACAAATTCTAATACTACAGAAGTGTCTTCAGCACAGTTCACATTGCACTTGTCTAATCACCAGGGAGAAGGCAGGTCACCAGGAACCCCATGATGGATGTACCTGGGGCCCTGCTAACTGTCCCTTGCCTCTGCTTTGCAGCTCTGATTTAGCTCCTGCCCTCACTCTATTTATAGGTTTGATGAGTAAACTTAGATTCTTCTAATGTATAAAGACTAAAAATATAACAGTATATGATTTGGCAAGGTCAGTCTAATAGCTTTACATGTCCCCAGGGCATCCTTGCTCTGACAGACCAGAGAAGTCCCCAGGTCACTTCAGCCTACAGCATCCTTTCCTGTCTTCTTTAGGTCAAGGCTGACTGTCCCTACTGCCCAACCTTATCTCATTTCCACCCATGACATTATTATGGCTCATATAATATTTCTAGTAATAATTATGAAACTCACATTGTGCACACTTATTATGTGTCAAGAACTTTGTTAACTGGATCAAAAATATCATTTCATGTAATTATTACAGCATCCCTGTCTCTAATTTACACAGGGAACTTGGAGTCCTAGAAAGCTCTACAACATGCCTAAGATGACACATACTAAACTGGGGTTTGAATCCAGGCAATCTTAGTTCAGCGGCTGTGTTCTCCGCCACTTTACTGTGCCGTGCTGCAGAGCTCCAGCTCTGACCCAAGGGCCTCTTGCTGCCATAAATACATGAGGAAAAGTCAGGGCACTTGTCACTCTGCAAACTCGCCATGCCTCGTGCTGCTCCTCATCTTGGATGCTTCTTCAACTCTTTTCTACCTTATAATCCTTTAAATGTTCCTTCTAGGCCTCATTCTAGTATTGCCTTTTCTTGAAACCTTCCTTAATTTATGTAGAAGTTCCATGTTTTTATGTTCTTGCAGTCTCTGACACCTACAGTTAACACTTCCTAAGGTGCTTCATAATAAGTTACTTTTCAGACTCTCCTTCATTAAATTATGAGATGCCTAAGAACCAAACCTTAATCTTATCTACTTTGCTATACCATTCCAAATCAACTAAGATATGCTGCAAGCCTTAGAGGTGGAATATTGACTAGTCTAAGCCTAGCTGTAATTCCATTTCCCTTGTCCCAGGCATGTGATATAACACTGGCCAAGCTCCTAAATCTGGCTTAAAATAAAAAAGGTTTATTTCTCCAATCGATTTGGCAAGTTCATCTCGGGAAGGTGGAGGCTTCTGCTCCACATTGTTCTCATCCCATTAGTATCATCACGAACTGCCAGGGCAGAAGTAGGAAAAGCTGGCAAACTCAACACTGGCCCTTAGGCACTTCTACTCAGAAGTGTTGTTAAATATCATTTCTCTTCACATTTCATTGACCAAAGCAAGTCACATGACCAACTGACCTAAGAGATTGGGGAAGTCTAATCCTAACAAGTGTCTAGAGGAAGAAAAACCAGAAATACAGGATGAACTCTGATGATTATATGCTGGTTCCTCATAAAACTAATCCCATTATTTACTATGATATTATGAATACATTTATTTATCCATCTTGAATATATTCACTTACAATCCTCTAACAAGTTTTTACTGAGAGGTTACTTTATGAAGATTAGTGTGTTACATGCTACTTAGGCTAAAACTATTATAAAACATATGCTTGCCGACTAAAAGTTTGGAGTATTTATACAGGCATATATATTATGCATATAGATAATTAAGAAATATTATTTATGTATAATGTATGTGTATATACATGTGAGTGTACTGTTTAATACATGATTATTCTTTATTCAGTCAATGAATAACAGCTTCTCCCACATGCACTGCACTGACAACAGGAGGGAGAAGCAATAATGAGACTGGCGAGGTCCTTGCCCTGATGGAGCAAAGAGAGTACAGAAAATAAACATGGCATAGACAGATGAGTAAGATAATTCTAGGTAAACTCCACTAAAAAAAAAAAAACAAACATTAATTAGGTTTTGTAAACAAGTGACTAGTGGGGTATGGTTATGTGCTTGACATCTTTTGTTTGTCCCTTGAAATCCAATGTTTGTCCCCCTGTCCACTCTGCTTTTGTGACCTGAGAGGCTCAGCTATTCCATCTGCATTAGTGGGACTCATTCCCCTCTGTATCTGAGTTGACTTTGCCCATGGAGGGGACCTGCAGAAGATCAGGAAGGTGGAGAGTGAACTTGGACAAGGCCTTTATCTCCCTAGCATTCTCCCTGTCAGATAGCATGCCTATGTCCCTGGAGTGAATGCCACCACCCCCAACATCTGTCCATTTCCACATAGCTCCCTCTCTCAGGCTCTCTCCTCATTCCTTCAGGCCTAGGTCAGCAAGCTTCTGCTGTTACTGGCTCTGGTTTACTTCACCACCCCTTGATTCAATTCTTTCCAAATAACCTCTCTTTTCATAACAGCTGCTATAGAACACAATTTTGGTAAAAATCTCGACAATTTCAACATTTTTTAGTCAGGTGTATAAAGAAAACATAGGTGTCAGCTTTTTCCACAAGTGATCAAACCTTCTGCAGGACCCTTCCCTACAGGCGGCAACAAGTCACATTTTAATAAATCACTAGAAGTCAGTGGAGCATCACTGGAAAAGAACTTTATTTATAGTCTCAGGACCTGAGTTCCAGTTCAGACTGATAATATTTTATCTGAGGGTCTCTAGATCACACATCTCACATGGCTTTTATGTAGAACAAATAGAAAAACTCTACAGACAGTTTTAGGTATGATTTTGATTGTTGTTATAACTAAATCTCCATCCTATTTTTCGGAGAAACTTCCCAGCCTTATTTTCAATGATTCTCTCCTTTTTGAAGCTCCTCTCATTGGTCTTATTCTTCTTCTGCCTAATAATAGGACAGTGGTCTTTGAACGCCCACCTCACACCAACCCCTCATTTTCTAAAACTACATCTTCCATAAGTTCTTCAAACTCTGCCCGTCCTACATCAAAAGTAAGCAGGACCGTAATAGTTTCAACAATAAAGAGGGGGAAAAGCAAGCAGGACTTCCTAATGCAGTGGAGCCGGTTGGGTGTGCCCTGCTGAAGTTCTGCCGTGAGAGAGGTGGCAGGTGAGACTTGACTAGCTCTCTGTACCTATACTGTACACTAGGTGAGAGCTGAGCCCATAGCAGGAAGGCGTGCCTCTTCTTATCTTCTTAGTTCTATATGTATACACCTATTTTCCAACAAATTTTCCTTAATCTCAGAGGAAAGAAGGAAGGGGGAATGGGAAGAGATTAACCAAAGAATTCATATGCGTATATGCCTAACCAAGGGACACAGACAACAGTGGAGTGAAGGCCTGGGGGGAAATGGAAGCAGGGCAGAGAGGGTCAATGGGGGGAAAAAGGGAACATCTAAAATACTCTCAACAATAAAGATAATTAAAAAAATGTACACAGTTTACTTAAAAGTCTTAAACAATACAGAATCACACACATATATAACCTATTTTAAATATTAAATGTCTCATTGGGTACATTTGTATAATAACACACATAGTAAATATAAAAATAAACCCTAATGCTCCTCCAAATTTATATTCATCACAAGATCTTATGTAATATAAGTCATGCCTAGAGTTGACAGGCATCATTTATCATATGCATTGTATTTTATGTAGTCATGTGTTCAAGATAATTGAGAAAAAAAGTTAATTAAAAGTATTTTCGAGGAATTTGCTTTCTTATACTATAAAAACTAATAACAAAGTAATCGAGTTGCATGTGTTGAATACTATAAAATGTCTTAAGTCTATCAGTTTGCAGCTTTCTGTCACTTGATGAGCTTACACCATCTAAGAATTTGGATTGGCAATTTCACAACTGAGGGTTGCAACCCAGAATGGATCACAACCTTGGTGTTCATATACTCCTTCAGAAAGTTAATATATCCAAACAATTGGAGAGAAAAATAACCATGAAAGCTACAATTTTGACATTTATGATAATTAACTGTTGCTTTTGAGGAGAAATTGCTATCTGCATATCATATGGAATACACTGAACAAAGCTGAACCTCCTTAAACAACAAGCTTGCACTGCATGGCTCCAGGCTACCACCAGCCTCACAGGACGTCTGGGTGGTTTCACATACTGAGGAGTAACACAGTGCTCATTCTGAGTGCAGGTAAAACAACAAATTAAAAAGGAAAGTTTGTCCTTTTCAAATACTGGCTGCTTTCCAATCCTTGTGAAACATTGTTTTACAGAAATGTATTTTTACAGGGCTGAGTCTATGGGCAAAAAAATATATATGTACCTACAGATATAGATATAGATAGATGTAAATTTACAGATAGATGATAGAAATAAAGATAAAGATAGAGATAGATGAGAGAGAGAGAGAGAGAGAGAGAGAGAGAGAGGAGAGAGACCCCTCTCTATATATATCTGAAACAATCTAATGGGAAGTGAGTAAGTTTTTCTTGCTACATAAGCTTAAATTGAACACAAAGAAACAATATTGTTCTTAAAAGAATCTTGTCCTGGTTGGTCACAGTATATCCCAGGTTTTAAGTAGCTAGGCATAGCCAGAAAATATAACCAAGTTCAAAATTTAAAGTTAAAATTTGTGAGTGAAATTCACCTCTAAATAGCTCAAGCTATAAATGAAAATTAATTATTTACTACAGTGGTAGGTAAAGTAGTTGCTGGTTTTTGTTTGTTTTTTGTTTGTTTTTATATACATAGAGATGTTGACACCGAGTAATTGCAGTATGTGAGAACAAATAACCTAGACTTTATCTTGACTTTATCTTTGAAATACTATATTGACTTTTTGAATCAAGATTTGAACTCACCTCTAATCTTCATAGACATGTATTTTCCTTTTAGTATCCATTTTCTCTTTTCAATACAGTCTTTAAATACCCACGGTTACTTTAATATTTATATAAATTTACATTTAATATTTACACACACTTATCATTTAAAAGTAGTGCTCTAAATTAGTGTAAGTACATTCAGATAAATTATCCATGGATAATTATTAATATTCAGACAGACATTCAGAATATAATTTATAAGCATCTAATTATTATATTTAGTATCCTGTGATCTTTGATTCTAAACTATAAATTTTTTGTCACTTTTGATACCTCCTCACAAAATACCAGATAATTTCTGATAATGTAGCAAAAAAATAATATTTTAAAAAGAGGGACTGAAAATGGCGGCGGAGTGAATGGAAGCTACACAGACCATCTCCCAGGACCAAAATGGAATGACAATGAAAATAAAGACAAATCAGCAGGAAAAGGGAACCGAAAAGCAGCTTGGAGGACCACACAACCAGGGACACTGACTAAATCCTGCTAGGCTTGCGACAACCCGAGAAGGGTCCAGGAGCCCATGGTCCGCAGTGGCCTGAGATGGGAGCTGTGGTGGCCTTCGGCTGGGACCTGCGAAATCGGCTGGGAGCTGCAGACTCAACTAGGAGCTACACCCTCACCTGGGAGCTACCTCAGCCTCCGCAGGGAGAGATGACCTTAGCTGGGAGCAGCACCCTTTACTGGAAGCGGCACCCTGGGGGTTAAAGTCCCAAGCAGCTCCATACCTCAGAGCTAGCATAGAGGCTAAATTAGCAGCAGCCATTCAACTTGAGCTCCTGCAAAGGGAGGGCAGGCTGGACTGAAACTCTGTGGGGACACTCAGGATTTGGAGGGCGCTCAGAGCTTTTGCTGAGTTGCAGCCAGACAGGACTATGCTCATGTTGGTCCCTCCCTCAGCGATTCAACCCCACCTGATGGCCATTGAAGTGCTAATTGAGGTCCATTAACAACCAGCATCTGCTGCACCCTTGGAAAATCCTCTTACACTGAGCACCTGAGGGAGTTTTTCAATCAACTCAGAAACCAAGGTTCTTCAAGTGACCATTAGTAATAGCATCCAGGCAAAAAAGCTAGAGGATAACTACAATTCCCTGGGCTAGCAACTCTAACCAGGAAAGTAAGACTTGACAGTGATGTTTAATGTGGGTCCTCCCGGCCTCATCCAAACACAGGATAGGGAGCCACAAACAGCAGAACACCGACACCCACAAGGAAAATTGGGGAGGCTTTAAAGCCCACTGTGAGAGCCAAAATGGTGAAACACAGAAACAAACGCCAAATGAAAGAATAAGAGACCTCCACCAAAGATGAGATAAATGAGGTGCAGTTAAGCAATTCAACAGAACTAGAATCCAGAGCCATGATCTTGAGGAAGCTCAACAGCATGTGTAAGAACATGAGCACCATGAATAAAGACATAGAAATGTTGAAAATCAACCAGTTGGGAATTAAAACCACCAAGAAGAAATGAACAATGACATATCAAAAATAAAAAACACATTGGAAAGTCTAAATAGCAGAGTAGAGGAAGCTGAGGACCGGTCAGTGAATTAGAAGACAGGGTAGAAAAAAATCAACCAATCAGAAAACCAAAAGGAAAAAATAATTTAAAAACAGGAAAACAGCTTGAGAGAACTGTGGGACAACTGGAAACGGAATAACATTTGCATCATAGGAGTCACCGAAGAAGAAGAAAATGAGGAAGGGTTAGAGAATATATTGAAAGAAATAGTGACAGAAAACTTTCCTAGTTTGATGAAGGAAGACGGCATTCAAGCTCAAGAAGCACAGAGAGCCCCAAGTAAGAAGAACCCAAACAGGCCCACACCAAGACACATAGTAATCAAACTGCCAAAAATTAAAGATAAAGAGAGAACACTACAAGCATCTAGAGAGAAGCAAAAGGTTACCTACAAAGGAAACCCCATAAGGCTCTCAGCTGACTTCTCAACAAAAACACTACAGACCAGAAGAGAATGGCATGAGGTAATCAAGGTCATAAATAACAAGGACCTGAATCCAAGACTACTCTACCCAGCAGGGCTATCATTCAAAATAGAAGGTCAAATAAAGAGCTTCCAAGACAAAAAAAGGCTAAGGGAATACATTAGCACAAAACCAGCACTGCAAGAAATGTAAAAAGGACTGCCGTAATTAGCAGGAGAAATAGGAAGAAAAATATAACCACACTAAACAAAAATGGCAATAAATAATATCAATAATCACCTTAAATGTGAATGGATTGAATGCTTCCAAAAAAAAAGACACAGAGCAGCTGATTGGATAAGAAAGCATGACTCATCTCTATGTTGTTGACAAGAGATCCACCTCACAACAAAAGACTCACATAGGTTGAAAGTGAAGGGCTGGAAAAAAACTCTTCCAAGCAAATGGAAAGAAAAAAAAAGCTGTGGTAGCAATACACATATCTGATAAAATAGATTTTAAAATAAAGGCCATAACTAGAGACAAAGAAGGCCACTGCATAATATTGAAAGGATCTATCCAACAGGAGGATATAACCTTGATAAACATATATGCACCCAATATAGGAGCACCAAAATATATTAAAAATCTTCTGGAGGACTTCCAAGGAGAAATTGATAGCAATACAATCATAGCAGAGGACTTCAACACCCTGCTGACATCACTGGATAGATCCTCTAGACAAAAAATTAGCAAGGAAACACAGACTCTAAATGAAGCACTAGACCAAATGGATTTAATAGATATCTCAGAGAATTACACCCCAAAACTACAGAATGCACAATCTTCTCAAGTGCACATGGGACATTCTCAAAGATAGACCACATGTTAGCACACAAACTAAGTCTCTACAAGTTCAAGAAGACTGAAATCATATCAAGCAGCTTCTCAGATCACAATGGCATGAAACTAGAAATCAATTGCAAGAAGAACATTCAAAGACATTTGAACACATGGAAGCTAAATAGCACGTTATTAAACTATGAATGGGTTACTGAGGAGATCAAGGAAGAAATTAAAAACTTCCTGGAAACCAATAAAAATGAAGACACGACACAAAGTCTACGGGATGCAGTGAAAGCAGTTCTGAGAGGGAAGTTCATAACACTACAGGCCTACTTCAGAAAACAAGAAAAATCTCTAATAGACTATCTAACCTCACAGAACTAGAGAGCAAACAAACAAACAAAAAAATACCTCACAGCAACTAGAAGGAAGTAAATAGTAAAGATCAGAGCAGAAATAAATGACATAGAGGCCAAAAAAACAATTCAAAGGATCAATGAAACAAAGACCTGTTTTTTTTTAAAAGATAAACAAGACTGATAGACCCTTAGCTAGACTCACCAAGAAACAGAGAGAGAACCCAAATGCACAAAATCAGAAATGAAAGAAGAGAAGCAACAACTGACACCACAGAAATACAAAAGATCGTTAACAACTGCTATGAACAATTATATGGCAACAAATTCAACAATCTAAGCAAAATGGACAAATTTCTAGAAATACATAGTCTCCCAAAACTGGACCAGGAAGAGATAGAAAACTTGAACAGACCAATAACAACAGAAGAAATTGAAGATGTAATCAAGACTCTCCCAGCAAACAAAAGGCCAGGCCCAAATGGCTTCACGGGGGAGTTATACCGAACACTCAAAGAAGAATTAACACCCATTCTTCTCAAACTATTTCAAAAAAATTCAAGAAGAAGGAAGACTTCCAAACTTGTTTTATGAAGCCAGCATAATTCCAATTCCAAAACCAGAAAAAGACACTACAAAGAAAAAAAACTACAGACCAAATCTATGATGAACATAGATGCCAAAATCCTGAACAAAATACTAGCAAATTGGATCCACCAATACACCAAAAAATTATTCACCATGATCAGGTGGGATTCATCCCAGGGCTGCAAGGCTGGTACAATATTTGCAAATCAATAAACGTGATATACCACATAAATAAAATAAAGAACCTAAACCACATGATCATATCAATAGATGCCGAAAAAGCCTTCAACAAAATCCAGCATCCATTTCTGATAAAAACACTCAGCAATGTGGGAATAGAGGGATCATATCTCAACATATAAAGGCCATATATAAAAGACCTACAGCCAACATCATACGCAATTGGGCAGAAACTAAAAACAATTCCCTGAAGAATAGGAACAAGGCAAGGATGCCCAATTTCACCACTCTTATTTATCATAGTACTGGAAGTCTTAGCCACAACAATCAGACAGGAAGAAAAAATAAAAGGGATCCAAATTTTAAAGGAGGAAGTGAAACTGTCATTATTTGCAGATGGCCTGATACTATACATTGAAAACCTCAAAGACTCCATCAAAAATCTACTAGACTCAATAAATGCATTTGGCAAAGTAGCAGGATACAAAATTAACGTCAAGAAATCAATGGCATTCTTATACACCAATGACGATCTCACAGAAACAGAAACTAAGAAAACAATCCCATTTACCATTGTGGCAAAAAAAACCTAAGATACCTAGGAATAAACTTAACTAAAGAAATAAAGGACCTATTCGCAGAAAACTACAGGTCTTTGAAAAAAGAAATAGAGCAAGATGTAAAAAAGTGGAACCACATACCCTGTTCATGGATTGGGAGAATTAACATCATTATAATGTCCATACTACCCAAAGCAATCTATAGATTCAACGCAATCCCCATCAAAATACCAACGGCATACTTCACAGAATTAGAACAATTACTTCAAAAGTTCATATGGAACCAAAAAAGGCCTCGAATAGCCACAGCAATCTTGAAAAGGAAGAACAAAGTTGGAGGGATCACAATACCAGATTTCAGGTTATACTACAAAGCCACCATAATCAAAACAGCCTGGTACTGGCACAAGAACAGGTACATAGACCAGTGGAACAGAATAGAGAACCCAGAAATGGACCCTAGGCAATATGCTCAATTAATATTTGACAAAGGTGGCAAGAGCATACAGTGGAGTAAGGACAGCCTCTTTAATAAATGGTGTTGGGAAAATTAGACAGGTACATGCAAAAAAGTGACACTAGACCACCAACTTACACTATACACAAGAATAAACTCAAAATGGATAAAAGATTTAAATGGGACTCATGAGTCCATAAAAATCCTAGAAGAAAAAGTAGGCAACAATTGACAACACAGAAATACAAAGGATCATTAAAACATACTATGAACAATTATATGCCAACAAATAGGACAATCTAGGTGAAATGGACTAATTTCTGGAAACACACAGTCTCCAAAAACTCAATCAGGACAAGATAGAAAACTTGAACAGACCCAGACCACTAACAACTAAGGAAACTGAAGATGTAGTCAAGAAACTCCCAGCATAATCTCACTTATTTGTGGAATATAATGATAACAGTTTGAGGAATGGGGTAGTCCCAGAGACGTGGAGGTGGGGTACATACTGACAATCCCCAGAAGAGGGGATGGTGGGGGAGAGATAAACCACAGAACTTATATGCATGTATGCATGAACAATGGACATGGACAACAAAGCTGGGGACAGGGCAGGGAGGGTGGGGGAAAGGGGAATCAGTGGGGGAAAAAGGAGAAACATCTGTAACAAAAATAAATAAATTAATTTTAAAAAATCACTCTGTGATTGTATAAAAGTTATATGGACATGTCTATTGTTTGATAAGTATTACAATTAAATGCAGCATAAAAGTATAACTATAAAATACATAATACATACATGAATATATTACAAGAATAATAAATCATTTTACTATAAAAGTTTAAATACTTTGACGTTCAAATGAAGGATTTCAGCCTGGCCAATGTGGCTTAGTGGATTGAGTGTTGGCCCTTAGACCAAGGTCAGGGCACATGCCCGGGTTGCAGGCTCAATCTCCAGTAAGGGGTGTGCAGGAGGTAGCCGATTGATGTTTCTCTCTCTTCTCTAAAAAATCAATAAAAACATATTTTTAAGAATTACCATTGCCAGAATACATGTATAATGTATATAAACTACGGATTATGAGATCTATTAAAAATGATATGTAATCAAATGTAATTAATTTTAGTTGTCATTTACAACTGCTCGTGGAATATAGTCAAGAAAGTGCTTAGAAATTTTTTGTTTGTTTGTTTGTTTGTTTTTAATATGTTTTTATATTGATTTTTTAGAGAGAGCAAGTGAGATATCAACGTGAGAGCAATACATTGATCACTGCCTCCTGCACACCCCCTACTGGGGATTGAGCCCATAGCCAGAGCATGTGCCCTGACCAGGAATATGAGACCTCTCAGTCCATGGGATGATGCTCAATCTTGAGCCACAATGGGTAGAATTTATTTTTAATCCTCATATTAATGAGAGAGCAATAAACACAGACTCAGTTGCCTGTGTGACTCAGCCTTAAGCAAGTGTAGAGCTACCTGTGCTGGCACTGCACACAGTGTTAAAGACGGCCATAATCTTGTCACAGATTACAGCTGTGACAAGAAATGCCACAAGACCTGCATAACAAAAGAAATGTGTCCACCCTGGCACCATGGTGGTGCAAACTGTCACGTTTCAACATTCTAAATATTGTCCTATAAAGCATCAAAGGAAAAGAATGAAGAAGAACTTGATAAACAACTGTCCACACATAAATTTACCAAAGATCCATTTTTGAAAGGTAAGGTGTCAATCGGCAGAAAGGATGGTTTTAGAGAACTGAAATCATATTTAGAAGTGTAGTGATGGGAAGTTAGTCTGAATTTCCTCTTGGACCTGAGCCCTTTACCCAGATTAGGAAGCCTGGACTTGCCTGAAATTAGGGCAGGAGATACTGTGCAGGCAAGTTGCAAACCAAAGGGCTGATTTCCATGAAGAGAGAGAGAAAAAAAAAAACAGAAAAGAATGAGGGTAAATCAAACCCCTCCACCTCGCAAAAAAAAAGAAAGAAAAATAAATCAATCTTTGTTCCCAGCCTGAGAATGTCAACTTAAATTTGGAAGTCTGGGGCCCATACCTTTACAAAGACTACAATCTTTCCTGACTGGGAGCCATTGCACCAGTGCATTGTGACTTATAAGAAATCTATATCTGGTCTTTGACTCTTTTCTGGCAGAGTTCCTAAAGCCCTTGTAATTTTCTATGTTGAGAGCAATAAAGGTGCCTATTATTGTTATGTTAATCAGGTGACTTTGGGAATGTACCAGGAATGGGGACTATTGCCAGGGGACCCAACTTGTCATTGTTTATTGCTATAGCCATCCTTTCTAAGACCCAGACTGATATACCAGAAAAATGTCTTTCTAAGACCCAGACTGATATACCAAAGTACAAACCGTGACCCAGGGCTTCGGAACTGGCTGCACTTTCTCCTGACAATGCCATAATAATCAAAGTTTAAACTAGATTCTATGAACACAATGTGGAAATCTTCCCATGATTTCTGCCCTTTCCTCTTAAATACTGCAAATATAAACTGTCCTTGAAGTAATGCTTCATTGTGAACTTCAAGAAATCACAAGGTAAAGTAGAACTATCTGACCCACCCCCCTGATTTCTGGGGAGGGGAGAGAGGCTGGAGGCCAAATCAATCTCCAGTGGTCAATAATGTAATGAATCATGCCTTCTAATGAAGCCTTCATAAAAACTGAGGACAGGGTTCCGAGAGCCTCCAGGTTGGTGAACTCAGGGAAATGAGGGCATAGTGGATACGAGAGGGATGGAAGCTCCATGCCCTTTTCCCATACCTTGTTCTATGCATCTCTTCCATCTGGCTGTTCCTGAGTTATATTTTTTTATAATAAACCAGTGCTCTAGTTATTAAAACATCTCTCTGAGTTCCATGAACCATCGTATAATTAATGGAACCCAAGGATGGGTCATTCATTGAATTTTACAATCTATAGCAGGTTGGTCAAAAACCCAGGAGGCAACCTAGACTTGGGATTGGCCATATTTGGGGTGAGAGTCTTATAGAACTTAGTCCTTGACCTGTGGGATCTGAGGCTGTCTTTGAGTAGACAGTGTCAGAAATGTGTTAATTGTGGAACACACAGTTGGTATGGGAGCATTGCTTGGGTGTGTGTGGAAAACCCTTCCACATGTTGGCATTGGGGACAGAATGCTGTAGGACCACAGCACAGATCAGCTGAGAGTTAAGGGAACTGGAAAAGGGCTAGGGAGTAACTTCTAATTCTGCTGTGCACATCACAGCTCTTCAGCAAAGGTGGGCTCTGGACAGCTTCCAAGTCAGTCTTGTGAAATGGACAAAGCAATGGAGAGAAGAGCAGCCACTAGGAGGCATTTTATTTCTCAAAATCAAAGACCCATTCTAGAACTTCTCTAATCTACCAGACAATTCTCTAAATTCAGCTGTTCCTGAGTTTAATGCCAACTACAAAGTCTAGGGCAGGTTCCATAGAGGAAGCTCTACTTGCTTCTCAAGATAATTCTGCTCATTGTTCCAGCTTCCTGTTTCCAAAGGGAAAGACTGAACTAAGTATCCAGCTTTGCGTGAGCATTTGACTGCTTTTTTATTTATTTATTTTTTTGACTATTTTTGCTTTAGGTGGCATAGGTAGGCAGCTGGTGATTCATACATGCAGAACTCTTCCACTCTTAATTAGCCCCTAATAGCCATGACTGCGAGTTTGAGATTTGTTCCATGGGAGCCCAAAGAATACTGTCACTGGGATTTCTCAGTATTTTCTTTCTGGAATGTGAACTGGAGGTGTTACCAGTAGAACTCCAGCATAAACAACCACAATGAACTTTTCAATATTTCACATTTGATGTTGTGAGTCCTCGATGCTCACAATGAAGCATTACTTTAAGAAAAGCTCATCTCCGAAATATTTAAAAGGAGAGGGCGGAAATCACAAGAAGGAGATTTCAACACTGTGTTCATAAAATTTACTTTAAACTTTGAGAACCGTGGCTTTGAAAGGAGAAAGACCAGCCAGTTCCTGAAGCCCTGGGTCACAACTTGTACTTGTTCACATTTTTATGGGTATATCAGGCTGGGTCTCAGTCAGCAAGAATGGCTGTAGCAATAAATTGGTAGACAAGCAAAAACCAATGGGCCAGCATGGCAACCTTTGGGCTGCAAACTCTCTTCCCAGCAAGAGCAAGTTTTTTTTCTCTTATAGTTTACCTACCTACCATGTATGTCTGGACTACAATGTATTTCAGTTAGCTAACCCTAGGCTGTTTAAAACAAATATTTTTCAGAGCTGAGATTATACATTTTTCTTGTGTGTTTTTTCTTTATCAAAATGATAACAGCTTGTACGTGCAAATATATGGTATAAGAAAAATAACCTACAGCATTTAAATCAGGTAAGATAGTGTCCAGACACATTGTTTAATTGGTATAAAGATTATCTTTTCTGATACAGAATAAGATGTGGAGTTGGTGGAGAGGAAATTTTTTTTTTTATCTTCACCAGAGGACATCTTTCCATTCTTTGTTCAGATAGAGCAGGAGGAAGAGAGAGGAAGAGAGAGAGAAAAATATCGATGTGAAAGGGACACATCAAGTGGTCACCACCCACACTATCCAACCAGGGCTGGGGACAAACTGCAACTGAGGTACATGCCCTTAGCCGGAACCAACCCCACGTCTCTCTGGACCGCAGGCCAACACACTAACTGCTGAGCCAAACCAGCTAGGGCTGAAATCCATCTTGAATTAATAAAGTTCTCATCCCTCACTTCTGTTTGAATTGAAGAGTTTTCAGTGTAATTCCAAATTATTCATCTGAAAATTGAGGAGAAAATGTTTATTTTTTTAGGTGATTCTCTGTCTCACCCAGAACAGCAAAGAAACCTCCCAGGAAACCAACCCATCTGGCTATTTTCTGCTTTTTCCTCTGTATGTTCCTTTCTCTCCTCTTCCCCACCCCCACTCTATCCTCATTGACTTAACTCTGACTTCTTATTCAGTAGGCTTAATTTATCATTGGTCTCAATGTCAGTAGTTTACTTTTCCAGAGGTTTACCTCAGGCAAGGGCATATGCACACACACATTACTTCTGGAGGAAAAGGTGGTCTTACCGCAAGTACAATTCAGGGCCGTTGTGGATAAGCTAATAGTGGCTGAGGTTTTCTCAGTTCCAATCATCAGGCAGGTGTGTTAGTGAAACACCATGTTTGGGATGTTTAACATTAACAGCAGGAATATGGTGCCATTTGATAGCTTCCCTCGGACTCAGAGTCCAGGATCAAAGGCTGTATTAATTTTTTTCTCTCTTCAGTTAGTAGCACTCATATAATCCAAATAACATCGACTTCCCCTCCTCCCCAGAATGATTGATCTATATATAAATCCATCCACAATTAGTATAATTAGTGAGGTACTATATTTACCTCAAAAGACAAATAAATGACAATTAAAAAATAATTGGTAAGTAAAAAATATTAAAGAATGCTAACATTACAACCTAAAAACAAACATATAGCCACAGTATAAGTTTTTCAAGTGGCAAGCAGGGTAAACAGCTAAGGACTGTGACTGAGTACAGTAGCGTATTTTTAGATAGATAATTGTAATACTTGAAAGCTGACAAACTGTGATTCATCACAGCCTATATTCAGTGTTAATAGGCTCTGTTTTCATCTCTGGTTCTTATGTTCTGTGCCAATAGTTTTCAAACCACTCTGACTATAAACCTGAAACCAAAGACAACAGTTATGTGTTTTAGATCATTTGCTGAAGCAAATACCACAGGTAATGCTGGGTCAGGTTGATACAAAGTTCTTCCTAGGGGGTTCTTGGAATTTAATTGTAACTGTTTGAACTAAGCACACACTGATGCTCACCCCTTTACTCTCACACCCCAGATCTTTTGCACAGAGTTGAGAGAGAACTTCAAACAGTACTTAGGAAACTTGAGGAGGTGGAGAGTTCTCCAGGCACTAATTCAAGTACATTTTCACTTGCAGTGCACTAGAAGGAATGCATTTCCTCTAGTGTCTAGTAAGGCCCACAGAGTGGGAGGTTCGCGCTGGATTTTTGTTCTGCAGATTGTGTTTTTATTAAATTATTAAACAATTAAAATATATATTAAAATGTTTCTAAGATCTAAAATTATTTTCAATAGCTAGCAACTTGATGGTAGCTGCTCTGGAATGACTATATTAAATGGATTAAGAAAAAAAAAATGTAAGAACTCAAAGACACATACAACAGCATGGGGATTACCAGAGGAAAAGGGAAGTGGGGGATGTAAAGGAGGGTGTGGTGACCACAATACCATGTACAGATGGTGTAGGACAGAATTGTACTCTTGAAACCTATATAATTTTATTAACCAGTGTCCCCTCAGGAACTTTAATTGAAATAAAACAAAAGTGAAAATCTGACTGGAAGATATGCCAATGGGACTGTTCTGAAGCTAAATTCACATTGCTTTTGTATCCATTTGTGTTTATTTGTGACTAAGGAAGAGCTGATAGACATTATTTGGAGGAAGTGTGGCAGCTAAAACTCCTTTACAGTCAGTAGCTCTTCTCCCTGCCACTAGTATTTGATCTTGGACGTTTCAAGGGAAAGATCTGTTGTTGTTGTTGTTGTTGTTGATTTTACATGTCCACACCTTTATTCCCATACATTTAAACTTTCCAATTTCTGAATTTACGTATTAGTGAAAACAAATTTATCTTAATTTGAATATTTGTCATCATCTATATAGTGTCTCTGACTATAAAAATATTATTCATAATTTCCTCAAATATAGAAGCAAAACTTTGCAGAAGTAGGCTCAAATAGTCATTCTTTCTTTAATGAATGAATTAGGTGTTTCACAGCAAGGTTTAAGAGTCCTGGAGCACATTAGAAATATTCTTACTCTGTCCAGTACCATGCGTGTCCCATTAATTTTAGTTGTAGTCATGAAACATAACATTCATATCTTCAGTTGTCTCAAATGAACTTTTAGAATATTTTCTTACAATTTAGTTTCAAAACCTCCCTCCAGTGATGAACTGACACTCTCAGATTTCTTTAGATGTCATCGTCATTCCACACCAGATCTTCTCTTTTCTGATGAAAATAGATTTTCACGGAAACCAAGGTTCCTTTTATTTGTTGCTTAAATACAAGACAAGCTTTTTGCAAACGTACATAATAGGTTTTCTGCCTTCCTGAAGAATGTACCCACTATGATATTAAATAAAATGTTCTTTTTCTTCTTAATAATCTTCTTTCTTATCATTTTTCACACTTTTCCCACTTTTCCCACTTTTTGTATATGATATAAAATCACCTCCCCTACCCCCCAAAATTTTCTTATAGATAATTCATTTGGTAAGTGAAATACATTCTGATAGCTCTCCAAATAAAATGCACTTTGTTCTCAATCTACTATACAAGAGCATTAAAAGAGTGAAAACAACCCAGCTGGTGTGGCTCAGTGGATTGAGCATCCTCCTTTGGACAGAGAGGTCCCCTGCAGGGGTTTAATTCATCAGGGCACAGGCCTGGGAAGCAGGCTCAATCCCCAGTAGGGGGAGTGCAGGAGGCAGCTGGATGTTTTCATCTCTCTCTCTCCCTTCCTCTCCCTCTAAAAAATAAATCAATAAAAATGTATTTTAAAAAAGAGGGAAAACAAAATAATCTGCTCCCATGGAAGTTGCTTTTATTATCTAACAACCTTTACCCCTGTTGGTGGATGACCCAAATAACTCATCATTCATGAAGGCACTATTGATCAAGTGCCAGCTGTGTCAGCGCCAGCAGCACCTAGGGATGTAGCCCTAAACTGAAACAGCCAGGAGCCCTGCTCTCAACAAGAGAACCCTTTACCAGGAGAGAGAGTAGGAAGTAAAGAGTGATGAAAAAAGTAGAAAACATAAAATGCACCCCAGACAAGTGCTACAAAGAAGATGTGCCATGAGCAATCACAGTTGGTAACAGGATCAGCCTGGTGCACAGCACAATGGTACAATTTCTCTCCTTATATCTACTAACCAAATTAAGCCATGAAATGGAGCCTTTCAGTCTCTTACCAAAAAATAGCATTATATAGACATCTTTTTCACATGTATTAAATTCTTGATGACAGACTTATTTATTGGAATTTTTTCTTGCTTCCTCTTTGTTTCTCTCCTTCAAAACAAGCTACTCTTTCTGAGTCAGTGGTTTTCACCATTGGCTGCACATTAGAATCATATGCCAGGATTTGCAAAGCCTGGGTCCCACACTAGGGATTCTAATTTTACTGGTTCATCCTGGGATAAATTTTAAAAATATAACGTAGAGCCAAGATTAACAAGCACTGTTCTATTTAGTGCTTTCAAGAATTCAAGGACTTGATGAAGGAAAAAAGTATTTTAGCTGGTTTATTGTATAGGTGATTGGTTAATAAAGAATAAAGAGAGGGGGAAGGTACACTGCCAAGGATTGACTTCTAAAGACCCTTGTTGCCTGAGGGTAAAGCTTTGACGAAGTGGAAGAGTAAAGCAAGAGATTTCAGCTGTGGCTTCTTCTCAGGGATGGTTGACAGTCAAAAATGTGGCCACTGAATTCTCTCTGGAGGAATGGGAATACCTGAACTCAGAGGCTGTATACAGCCAGAAGACATAGGACTTCTCCTGTTGGCACAGAATCTCTGGGCAGACAAGCCTGGGATGGGTCTGGGAACCCATATTTCTCAGGAGGGACTTCCACAGATATCTTTTTTCCACATGTGATCAAGACATTAAAACCAACACAAAACAGTCATACAAGAAAACTTTGCCTAACTAATGTTTGGAAAACAAAAAACCCACATAGTCAAAGATTTTTACTCCAGGAAAATATGCATGACTTTGCATGTCAGCAGAGAGATTATTTAAAAAGTGACAAAGTCATGCCTGTAACTCATAAAAATTATCTCCGAGATAGAAGAGACCAGCATGGTCAAAGGCATGCAGGGCACAAGCCTATTGGAAACAGCCGTGGACTAAGCTTTCAGTCACATCTGACTGATGTGGAAATATTTTAAACAAAAGGGAAATATTATTATAACTTGTCAAGAAGTTTATCAATAATACTTCCTCAGAGTTGCCTTTTTAAAGAGTTACTGCTATTGGCAAAGGCAACATTTTTAATATGTATGGGAATTATTTTAGGCATCCTTTAATACTGACAAAACGCCAGACAGAGCGTGGGAAAATTTTTACAAATACAATGGCCATGCCAAAGCCTTTAGTGAGCATTCACCTAACTCTACAGCAGGTAACCCACAGTGACGAGAAAACTTATCAATGTAATAAATGTGGCAAGTTCTTTTGTAATGAATCAGAACTTTCATGTAATTAGAGAATTCATGCTGGAGAAAAACCTTACAAGTGTCATGAGTGTGGCAGAGGCTTTGGTTTGTGTGTTCAAATCTAACTACTAGACATCAGGAAACCCATGTAAAAATGTTAAATAAATAAATAAATAAATATGAATGGTATTTTTCTGGGTAAAGTTTTTGTTTAGACGTGTTTTTTCTCCTAATTTTCCATAATTCAATGATTCATAAAGATTTTAATTAGATAAAAGTTGGATAAAATCAATTCAAATTTAATTATTTTAGAGCTATATTTAAAAAATACATTCTTTGAGAATTATTTCAAATAATGAAAAGGAGAAACTATCAATAAAGAATTGGTTAAATAAGGGGGAAAAGGGGGGACATTTGTAATACTCTCAACAATAAAGATACAATTTTTAAAGGATTAAAAATATATATAAATAAAACATTTACTTAGAAAAAAATAATTGGTGCCCTGGCTGCTTTGGCTCAGCAGTTAGAGCATCGGCCCTCAGACCTAAGAGCCATGGGTTTGATTCTGGCTGAGGGCATGTACCTCAGTTGTGGTTTGATCCCCGGCCCTAGTTGGGGTTGTGTAGGGGTAACTGATTGATGTGTCTCCTTCACATTGAAATTTCTCTCTTTCTCTCCCCCTCTCCCTCCTTTCTTCCTCCCTCTCAATCTGTCTGAAAAATAAATAAAAAATCCTTGGGTAAGGATTTAAAAAAAAAAATGGTTAAAAAACATTGTTACATGCTTACAGTGAGATAACATTAAAAATAATAAGGTCATTTTGTATAGTCTAAATGAAATGATGTCTAGCATATACTATTAAATTAAAAAAAAAAAAAAAAAACAGATTGCAGAACAGTTAGAATAAAATGAGTTCTCTATCATAACTGGATGTGTATGAAAGGATGTATATACACATACCTGCGAATTTGTTTCCATATACAAACAATAATGCCTGAACCATCACTCTGCAGAATGTGGTTAGAGTCGAGAGAAGACTTCCCCTTTTCATTCATCCCCTCACATGTGCTCAGTTTAAAAAAAATAATCATGCCCTGGCCGGTTTGGTTCAGCGGTTAGAGCGTCGGCCTGCGGTCCTGAGAGACCCGGGTTCGGTTCCCGCTAATGGCGCGTACCTCGGTTGCAGTTTGTCCCCGGCCCTGGTCGGTTGTGCGGGTGGCAGCCACTCGATGTGTTCCTTTCACATCGATGTTTCTCTCTCTCTCTCTCTGTTCCTCTCTCTCCCTCCCACACTACCTGAACAAAAAATGGAAAAATGTCCTCGGGTGAGGATAAAAAAATAATAATAATAATCATGCTTTTTTTTATTTGAAAGTGTTAGGGTTCTGACTTCCACAATTTCTACATAGCACACTTGTCAGCTTACAAAGAACATACTCTTCCTCAATTCCAATAATAAAACAACTGTAGACTTTGATATAAGATTGTGCAATTTCAGTAAGAAAACTGGCCAAGCAGCAGTCTACTTACCTAGCAATTTAATCTGATTTCTCTAGTAATTAAACAATATCCTTCAACACCATTGAATAATATATTTTCCTCCTATGTGATCAAAGAAGAAACCTACCAGATACTTAAACACCCAAGTTCAGTCATATATACTCCATAGTGTAGGTCCTTAAGAATTTCACTGAATGTTGTCTAATCATTCAATAACATCTGCCTTTATTCAGCCAAAACTAGCCTTTCAATTCTAATTCACTGTGACTCTTTATTCATCACAGAATACACTAGTACATATTCAACATTGTCTGAGTTTATTATATTATGCAGTTATCTGTAATAATTTTACAAACCATTGCACAGAATTGCACAATAGCAAAAAAAAAAATTCTGAGTCAGTCAGTTCTAAACACTCCAAATGTCTTTATCCAGCAGAGTAACTCTTCTAGGTTTATATATAAGTAGCCACGCTCTGCCAGTTTAAAGGGTAAGGGTAGAGCAGTACACAGGTGAGTGAGGGATATTTCTGTCCTCTCCCCATTGCCCATGTTAGGGTAAAAAATATATAAAGAATGCAAATTATTAATTGCCATACATTAAAGTTTCTCTGACTCTTTCTCCACCTCTAATCAGTTCAGATAACGTTGATCTTAGAATAGGAGCATCTTGGAGTGGCAATATGGCAAAATAAGCACAACACTGGCTTTAAATCTTAACAGACTTGGAATACATCTTGGTTTGCCACTTATTGGGTATACGAGCTTCACTCAGATTTCTAACAGGTGAAATAAATTTAATAATACTGTATTCATCATAGCATTATATCATACACCATCTATCATATCACAATGTCTATGATCTGTGGTGATCTATTTGGTAATTAATGAATATTAATACAGTATACTGCTTTTATAAAGTAATGCCATGAAATGTATCTATGTAAAATTTACATCATGATTAATATAAAAGTTACCAGGCTGATGTTAACAAGTAGAAGGGTTTGGCTACTATTATATTTTGAATTCTATAAAAGTCTACACATTAACTTAGTTAAGGGATATCAACTATCTCCTTAAAGTGCTATTAATACTTGGTCGGATTGTGCTAAGGACATGAGAAAATGTTTCAGATTTGTTTGTTCAGTACTGAGTAGAGACTGATGTGAACATCTAAAAACTGCATTAGCTTTTTTTTTAAAATTATTTTTATTTATTGATTTTAGAGAGAGGAAGGGAGACAGAGAGAGAGATAGAAACATTGAAGACAGAGAACATCAATTGGCCGTCTCCTGCATGGCCCCCACTGAAGATATGGCCCACAACCTGGGCATATGTCCTGACCTGGAATCAAACTGGTGACCTATTGGTGCATGGGTCAACACTCAACCACTGAGTCACACCAGCTGGACTTCATTAGATTTATGTACATAATTTTACAGTTGTGTTTTTAATGTGTGTTATATCCTTTAATATTTTATTATGTTGGATCTTAAATTTCTATCTGTTATTGATGTGAAAATGAGATAAGGATATTTGTATGAATATATACAGAAAAGTTTCTCAGAGGAGAAATATATTTTGATTTGAACAATCTAAAATTTATGTCTTAATTGGCCAAATTAATTGAACACTTTACCAGTTCTCTCAGGGGTGGGGAACTATTTTCTGCCAAGGGCCATTGGGATATTTACAACATAATTCAAGGGCCATAAAAAATTATAAACTTAATCCTTGGCAGTTTTGCTCAGTGGTTAGAGTGTTAGCCTGCGGTCCAGAGAGACCCGGGTTCGGTTCCCGCTAAGGGCGTGTACCTCAGTTGCAGTTTGTCCCCAGCCCTGGTTGCATCGTGCGGGAGGCAGCCACTCAATGTGTCCCTTTTACGTTGATGTCTCTCTCTGTCTCTTTCTCTCTCTTTCCCCCTCCCACTCTATCTGAACAAAAAATAGAAAAGTGTCCTCAGGTGAGGATAAAAAAAATTATAAACTTGAAAATTAGCTTGCTGTTTTTGGTCAGGCTAAAATTTGGTGAGGCATGTGATGTTAGCTGGTATTGATTTTGCAGACCTTGTAGGGCCCAACAGGCTGGACATTCCCCACCCCTGAAAGTGATTAAACATATAATGGAGTCTAGAAGCACCAGAAACATCAGTTTTAAAACCACAGAGGCAAAATCTGTAAAATAACATGGTAGGTAAGAGAACAACATGGCTGACCAAAGTCATAACCATTCAAAGTAATGCTAATTCTTACTTTGGAATGTTTTTACAAAGTCCTAACTTTCTTTTGACATCTAAATTGTTCTTTCTTCAAATTAGATTATGTAGAAATGCAGTTGTTATCTTTACAGCTGGGTTAGTGTGTACCTTTGCATCTCTCACAAATTCTGTTGTAGGATATTGTGCTTATAATATCAACAAACTTCATTGTTAAATATTTCATTTAAGTAATTACTCTTTTATATATCATATCAAAAAATTTCCCAACTTAATAGAACACCAGTTGTCAATTAAATAATTTTTCACAATAGTATTTATACTTAACTGCCTGCTTTACAGTCCTATTCCATCTTTCTCTCCCCACAACTCCTGATTCAAACAAAAGACTGAAAATAATAATCAATTTATCAGAAGCCTAACTATCTCCTGGTTTTTTTTCTCACCAAAACTCTACATAAAGTGTTATTACTTTCATTTTACAAGTAATAAGTTGAGCTCTAATTTGGACGTCATCATACTGATTCTACTGTACTACTGCTAGGGAGGTTAGGCGAGGGGTGTTAGTTGTCCCACTTGACAATCTCAGTTGTTGAAAGGTGTTATAATCCCAAAGAGAAAGATGACAGTGAGCCTCAGAAGTGGAATTAGTATTTTGCTGAAATTATTCCCAATTAACCCATTAACATTATAAAAAACATACTGTATATTACAATTTTCTACAAGTAGTTATAGATGCATGATGCATGCATGCAAGAGTGTTCCCTAAGCACCTTCTAGGTTCCAGGCATTTCACACACCAAAGCAGTACTTCACAGTCCCTGCAACTGAGGAACTCAAACTCTGTTCTAGAACATTCTTCAAACAGGGGAAATTTAACATTTAAAAATAAGAGGTAATGTGACATTGGTGAAAGCAACACCCCTGAAGGAATTTTTATCAAAATTTTCTTGTGTATAATGAAAGAGGGAAATGCAGAGACAGGAACAACCTTTATATTTTATTGGCATTCAATAAATGATCAGTTCACAAGTTTGTTTGTTTTTTATATTTCTTTATTGATTTTTTAGAGAAAGGAAGGGAGCGGGAGAGAGAGATGGAAACATTGATGAGTGAGAACATCGACTGGCCACCTCATGCATGCCCTCCACTAGGGATTGGGCCCATAACCTGGTCATGTGCCCTGACCTGAAATTGAACCAGCCACCTCTTAGTGCATGAGCTGATGCTCAACCAGTGAGCCACACCAGCTGGGCTGCTAAGAAGTTTTAAGTCCCTAGACTTCTTCATTGGAACTAACCTGAGAATACATCCTAAATGAATACCAACTGGTTACTGGGTCAGCAAGGCCTGTTTTCCCTAGAGGCAGAGACAAAATTTGGGCTTTCTTTATAATAAATGTACTTTGAGCCGTCTACTGTGGGAAGCCATCTCGTTTGATTACAAAGTAATTTGTGAAAGGCTCTGCAGCTCTCTCTTTGATTTTCAGGGAGTTTGGTTATCTAGGGGTTAAAGCAAATATTATAGCACTTGCAAGAGAAAGCTGGAGAAAAGAGAAGCTAGCCCAAGGTTAAAAGATTAAGCAGGAATGCAAGGGAAAAGATAAGTTGGCTGGGAAAATAGGGAGTCAGGATTTGTAATCAGGACGTGAGCAAAAATTCTGAGAACTTAAACAATATGTGCGTATGCAACTTATAAATCTTATTCTATAAATGTAGGCTTAAAAATAAACACAGAGCTACAGTCTCTCTGTCAGCCCTCCTGATCCCATCCTTTGTCTTTTCTCAGTCCTCACTCCCCCTTCAGGACCGGTCGGTCTTGGTGGCAGACTCTGACAGTCTACCAAATGTTTTGTAGAGGGCACAGGACATTAGTGTTTTGTATTCCTTATCACATTGCAAGCTCCAACCTAGTTCTCAATTACTAACAACTTAGATGTCAGAATTTATCCACCAGCAAAATAAAACTGCTTCAACTATGATGTAAGGGCTTCACAGAACAAATCTACATTCCAACAAACAACTTTCCAGAAATCAAAGAAAAAAAGAATGCATGGCAAAGAAAAGCAGTGAGGATAAAATATATACATGTGATTAGCTGAGTAATTACTGAAAATGAACAGAGGTTATGACCTGAGTGGCATTTGCCAGTGGTTAGAGCATCAGCCTATGCATCAAAGGGTCATGGGTTTGATTACTAGTCAAGGGCATGTACCTTGGTTGCAGGTTCTATCTCTGACCCCGGTTGGGGCATGTACAGGAGGCAACCAATCATATGTCTCTCTCACATCAATGTCTCTCTCTCTCTCTCCCCCTTCCTCCTTCCCTTTTACTTTAAGAATCAATGGGGAAAATATCCTTGGGTGAGGATTAACAAACAAACAAAAAACAACAGAACAGAAGATAGAATTAGGCCTCTTCTGCTATTCAGTAAAAGCATCAAAATATTTCTAGGCAGTGTGATCTCCAAACCCCATTTTAAGTAGTCATGGAAAGAGACACAGCATCCGTCATTATGACCTATTCTGGAACTTGCCTTGTGACCATCACCGACAGGGCTGTCCTTACCACAGGGTGGAAATGTGGATGGAAGAGACTGAAAAACTGTGCCCTTATCTTACCTACCACCACCTTGCACCCTGAAAAATCATCAGCACACTAGACTGTTATAGGATCTGAAGTTTTGTTTTTTTAAAACAAAAGTAAGAGTATTTCATTAATTTTATATTAGTTTTGGATTTAGTGGTAGTAGCAGTAATGGCGTTTCATAAATCTATCACATGGTAGCCTATGAAGGATGACTCGGACTTGGATTCTGGAGGACGGTGAGCAGTGCACAGACAGACTTACATGTGGGTCCATGTCACAAATGGAGCGGGCGCCTTGCCATCTGTCAGGGAAGAGTGAAAGCTGCTGAGGGCGGGCGGGAGAGAGGCCGAGGCTGGAAGGAGAAAACTCTTCCATAGTAATTTCATTTCACTCACAATTTATTCCAGGGACAGCTCTTGCTTGCCAGCAGAGAAACATCAATATTTTTTCAAACTATTATTTTCGGGGGAGCACTTACTATATCTTAGGCATATTCCTATATTTTTCTTCATTTAATTCTCCATTTTCCTCCTGCTTTTTTTTCTTTAAACCCAGCCTTCTTTAAAAAATGATTTGGTAAAATATTATTCAGCCATAAAAAGGCATAAAATTTTGATATATGTTACAACATGAAAAAAACTTAAAAGCATTATGTTTGGTGAAATATGCCAGACACAGAGGGACAAATATTGTATGATTCTACTTATACAAAGTACCTAAGACAGGCAACCTCATAAAGACAAAAAGTAGAACTAAGGTTACCAGGAAATGGGAAGAAAGGGGAAGGGGAAGTTGCTTAATGGCTAGAGTTTTGCTGGGGATGATGTAAGTTTGGATATGGACAGTGGGGATGATTACACAGCACTGTCAATGTATTTAATGAACGGAATTGTATACCTTCAAATGGTTAGAATGATAAATTTTAGGTTATGTATATTTTACCACAATAAAAAAATTTGAGGAAGGACATAGAAATGTGTACATCAGAGAGAAAGAGAGAAAGAATGTGAGTGTGAGAAAACTGGAACTAAGTAAAAATAAGAATGGGAAAATAGGTTGAAACTGGGTAAGTATACATAATGTATGCCATCAGATCCAATGGAATTGTTAAAGGGAAGATGTAAATTTTGTTCTGATTTTCTTAACAGCCAAAACAAAAATTTACAACATTCATAAAATAAACAAAACAACTGTGCTTGGAATAAGTACTGGTTAAAAAACAAACCACAGCCCTGGCCAGTTTGGCTCAGTGGTTAGAGCGTCGGCCTGCGGTCCGGAGAGACCCGGGTTCGGTTTCCGCTAAGGGCACGTACCTCGGTTGCAGTTTGTCCTCGGCCCTGGTTGGGTTGTGCGGGTGGCAGCCACTCGATGTGTCCCTTTCACGTCGATGTTTCTCTCTCTCTCTCTCTCTCCCTCTCTTTCCCTCCCACTCTTTCTGAACAAAAAATGGAAAAATGTCCTCCGGTGAGGATAAAAAAAAATAATAATAAAAAAAAAAAACACAGAAAAGTATCACCTGGGATTCTCATAAAGGAAATATCAAGTAACGTGGTGCCTAGTTCCCACAACCGTGTTTGCATAATACAAACCAAAACAGGTTCCTTTTTTGTTGCTATTTGTGTAAAATAACTTTTTTAATATTTGTGGTTTCCAGTGGAGAAAGTGTAATATGCAAGCCAATTTTAGACTTCGAATGATTCAATACCCGCATGGGGAAAACACCTTCAATAATTTGCCATCTCTTTCATAAGCAATTTTGGCTGCTTGCTAATGTAGTAGGCACACTCCTTATAGAGCCAAAACGTAATTCAGTGAATGTGATTCTACAAGAGCCCAATATTGCCATCCACAGTTGTAAATCACAATGCTCACCACAATTCATGCCACAACAAGGGACGTCAAGATGGTTGAAATTACCTGCAAATTTCAACATGCTGTATTGGAAGAATGAGAGTTTCAAACTTGAACTTCCTTTAGACAAGAAAATGGCTTCAGTAGGGAATATATTCAAGACCAGTTTTGGTTAACAACTTCACTGGCTTCAATGCGACCAGAGAGAGTCACTCCTGTCTCTGTTGTACAGATGTCCTTTTATCCAGGACTTCCAGGAGGATGGCTTTGCTTTAGGTTAATGTGAACCATACATGCAAACCATCACCCACTAAGCTGAAATACATCCCAGCAAAAGCAAATAAGTACCTTTTTTTTTTTTTTTTTAGTTAGAAGACTTTGATAGTTGGTAAGCAATGGACACATGTGTCTTTCTAGTCTTAAATCCTTAGCAAGGAAAACATAAATATGAGTTATTTTTAATGACCGAAGACCAAATACAAATACACAAATGCACTCCATTTTATTGTACAAATAGGGCCACTTGGTGGTAGCTATTTAGGATATAGAGCTAAAAATCCACTATAAAAAGCAGTGACTTAAAATATATTTTATTCGGAATTACTATTTTGTCTCAGAACAATAATGCCTCATTTATATTAAAAGTACCCGTGGAATGAGTTTGTTTTCATAAATAAAATTTTCATTAGCTAAAATTTACCTATGTAAGCACCAAGAATTTATTCATTTAACTAATTGGGTTGAATATCGTTTTATATTATATGTACTATTGGATTTTTGGGTCATATTTTTAAAAAATAAAACTTTTTAATTTGGAACATTTTAGATTTACAGAAAACTACATGTATAGTGGAAAGTTTCCATTACCATTCACCCAGTCCTTCTAATGTCCCATTATACTTGTATGATTATTCTGAGAGAAACACTAGTGTGTGACTATTAACTCATCTACAGACTTTATTTGCATTATGCCAGTTTTTCCACAAATACTCTTTTACTTTTCCAAGATCCAACTCAGTATACCACATTGCATTTAGCATCACTGATTTTAAAACCAAGCATTTTTAAGGTGGATGAATTTTTTTTTAAAGACTCATATTTCAATATTATGAACATGAATTCTATTATACCATAATTACTTATTTACTTCAAGGTTGGCAGAAATGAGTTGTACTCTTTGAATTTTATATTAATAGGCTCCATCAGCTATAAATGTGAATATATTCTCATGTTTACAGTGTTTTCTAGTGTGTTTTCTCCCCTGATGGTAAAGTATTGCCATTGTATTGGTCATAGTTAAAGTTGAAGCTGTGGTTGTTGTTACTATCATTGATGTTTTCTATCAATTGTGATTTCTTAGTTACAAAATCCGATGGCATATTTTCAATTCTTATTCTTAACTTCGTTGAATCCTTTGATAAAATTAAATAGCCCTTCCATTCCTTAAAAAAAAAGTTTGATTCCTCTGAGGATCGAAAAATGGCAGCAGAGTGAACGGAAGCTACACAGACCGTCGTCCAGAACCAAACTGGAATTACAACCATAACACAGACAAATTGATGGGAAAAAGCAACAGAAAAGCAGCTGGCGAGGACCATACAACGAGGGACACTGACTCCACCCCAGTAGGCTTGCGAAGACACAAGACGGGGGCTGGGAGCCCACAGTCAGCAGCTCGGCAGCGGCCTTAGCTGGGAGCAGCGCCCTCGGGTTACACTCCCAGGCGGATCCACAGCACAGAGCCAGGGCAGAGGCTAAAACAGCCACAGCCACTCACCTTGGGCTCCGGCAGAGGGAGGGCAGACTGGACTGCAACTGTGTGGGGACACTTGGGATTTGGAGGGCACTCAGAGCTTTTTCTGAGTGCCAGCCACGCAGGACGGTGGCCATATTGCTCCTTCCCAGGGCTCTGGGGAAAGGCAGCAGACCCTGGCTCAGAGATCCAACCCCACCCTGTGAGCCATTGAAGTGCTAATTGAGGCTCATTAACAACCAGCATCTGCCCCACCCTCGTGAAAGCCCCTTGCGCTGAGCACCTGAGGGAGTTTTTCAATCAACTGACAACCCAAAACTCATCAAGTAACCCCGACTGCTAGCCTCCAGGCAAAAAGCTAGAGGATAACAGTACCTTTCCTTGGCTGGCAACTTTAACCAGGAAAGTAAGACTTGACAGTGGTGTTTAACGTGGGTCCTCTCTTGCTCATCTAAACATAGGAGAGGGAGCCACAAACAGCAGAACACCAACACCCACAGGGAGAACTTGACAGGCTCCAAAGCCCACAGTGATAGCCAAAATGGTGAAACACAGAAACAGAAGCCAAATGAAAGAGCAAGAGACCTCCACTGAAGATGAGATCAATGTGGAGCAATTAGGCATGTTAACAGAGCTAGAATTCAGAACCATGATCTTGAGGAAGCTGAACAGCATGAGTAAGGACATAGAGACACTGAAAATAAGCCAATTGGAAATTAAAAACCATCACGAAGAGATAAAAAATGACATATCAGAAATGAAAAACACATTGGAAGGTTTAAAAAGCAGAGTAGAGGAAGCTGAGGACCAGATCAGTGAATTAGAAGACAGGGTAGAAAAAATCAACCAATCAGAAAAACAAAAGGAAAAAACTATTAAAAAACAGGAAGACAGCTGAAGAGAACTGTGGGACAACTGGAAACGTAATAATATTCGCATCATACGAGTACCCGAAGAAGAAGAAAATGAGCAAGGGATAGAGAATATATTCAAAAAAATAGTGACAGAAAACTTCCCTAATTTGGTGAAGGAAGAAGGCATTCAAGTTCAAGAAGCTCAGAGAGCCCCAAGTAAGAAGAATCCAAACAGGCCCACACCAAGACACATAGTAATCAAACTGCCACAAATTAAAGACAAAGAGAGAATCCTAAAAGCAGCAAGAGATAAGCAACAGGTTACCTACAAAGGAAACCCCATAAGGCTCTCAGCTGACTTCTCACAAGAAACACTACAGGCCAGAAGGGAATGGCATGAAGTAATCAAGGTCATGAAAAACAAGAATCTGAATCCAAGACTACTCTACCCAGCAAGGCTATCATTCAAAATACAAGGTCAAATAAAGAGCTTCCCAGACAAAAAAAGGCTAAGGGAATACATTAGCACCAAACCAGCACTGCAAGAAATGTTAAAAGGACTGCTGTAATTAGCAGGAGATATGGGAAGAAAAATAGAACCACACTAAACAAAAATGGCAATAAATAAGTACATATCAATAATCACCTTAAATGTAAATGGATTGAATGCTCCCATAAAAAGACACAGAGTAGCTGATTGGATAAGAAAGCATGACTCATCTCTATGTTGTTGACAAGAGACCCACCTCACAACAAAAGACTTACATAGGTTGAAAGTGAAGGGATGGAAAAAAATTTTCCAAGCAAATAGAAAGCACAAAAAAGCTGGGGTAGCAATTCTCATATCTGATAAAATAGATTTCAAAATGAAGACCATAACTAGAGACAAAGACGGCCACTACATAATATTGAAAGGATCTATCCAACAGGAAGATATAACCTTGATAAACATATATGCACCCAATATAGGAGCACCAAAATATATTAAAAATCTTCTGGAGGACTTCCAAGGAGAAATCGACAACAATACAATCATAGCAGGGGACTTCAACACCCCGTTGACAGCACTGGATAGATCCTCTAGGCAAAAAATTAGCAAGGAAACAGAGACTCTAAATGAAGCACTAGACCAAATGGATTTAATAGATATCTACAGAGAATTACACCCCAACACTACAGAATACACATTCTTCTCAAGTGCACATGGGACATTCTCAAAGATAGAACACATGTTAGCACACAAATTAAGTCTCTACAAGTTCAAGAAGATTGAAATCATATCAAGCATGTTTTCAGATCACAATGGCATGAAACTAGAAATCAATTGCAACAAGAACATGCAAAGACATTTGACCACATGGAGGCTAAATAGCATGTTATTAAACAATGAATGGGTCACCGAGGAGATCAAGGAAGAAATTAAAAACTTCCTGGAAACCAATGAAAATGAACACACAACAACACAAAATCTATGGGATGCAGCGAAAGCAGTTCTGAGAGGGAAGTTCATAGCACTACAGGCCTACCTCGGAAAACGAGAAAAATTTCTAATTGACTGTCTAACCTCACAACTTAAAGAATTAGAAAGCAAACAAAAAGAAAACCCCAGAGCAAGCAGAAGGAAGGAAATAGTAAAGATCAGAGCAGAAATAAATGACATAGAGACAAAAAAACAATTCAAGGGATCAATGAAACAAAGAGCTGATTTTTCAAAAAGATAAACCAGATTGATGGACCCTTAGCTAGACTCACCAAGAAACAAAGAGAGAGAACCCAAATACACAAAATCAGAAATGAAAGAGAAGTAACAACCAACACCACGGAAATACAAAAGATCGTTAACAACTACTATGAACAACTATATGGCAACAAATTCGACAATCTGAGCAAAATGGACAAATTTCTAGAAACACACGGTCTCCCAAAACTGGACTTGGAAGAGATAGAAAACTTGAACAGACCAATAACAACTAAGGAAATTGAAGAGGTAATCAAGACTCTCCCAGCAAACAAAAGGCCAGGCCCAGATGGCTTCACGGGGGAGTTTTATCGAACATTCAAAGAAGAACTAACACCCATTCTCCTCAAACTATTTCAAAACATTCAAGAAGAAGGAAGACTTCCAAACACGTTATGTGAGGCCAGCATAATTCTAATTCCAAAACCAGAAAAAGACACTACGAAGAAAGAAAACTACAGGTCAATATCCCTGATGAACATAGACGCCAAAATCCTGAACATAATATTAGGAAATCGGATCCAGAAATACATCAGAAAAATTATTCACCTTGACAAAGTGGGATTCATTCCAGGGATGCAAGGCTGATACAATATTTGCAAATCAATAAATGTGATACACCACATAAACAAAATGAAGAATAAAAACCACATGATCATATCAATAGATGCTGAAAAAGCATTTGACAAAATCCAGCATCCATTTCTGATAAAAACGCTCAGCAATGTGGGAATAGAGGGATCATATCTCGACCTAATAAAGGCCATATATAAAAGATCTACAGCCAACATCATACTCAATGGGCAGAAACTAAAATCATTTCCATTAAGAACAGGAACAAGACAGGGATGTCCACTTTCGCCGCTCTTATTTAACATTGTACTGGAAGTCTTAGCAACAGCAATCAGACATGAAGAAAAAATAAAAGGGATCCAAATTGGAAAGGAGGAAGTGAAACTGTCATTATTTGCAGATGACATGATATTATACATAGAAAACCCTAAAGACTCCATCAAAAATCTACTAGACTTAATAAATGAATTTGGCAATGTAGCAGGATACAAAATTAATGTCAAGAAATTGACAGCATTCTTGTACACCAATGATGAACTCACAGAAATAGAAACTGAAAAAATAATCCCATTTACCATCGCACCAAAAAAGTTAACATACCTAGGAATAAACTTAACCAAAGAAGTAAAGGACCTATTTGCAGAAAACTACAGGTCATTGAAAAAAGCAATAGAGAAAGATATAAAAAAGTGGAAGCACATACCCTGTTCATAGATTGGAAGAAATAACATAATTAAAATGTCCATATTACCCAAAGCAATCTATAGATTCAATGCAATCCCCATCAAAATACCAATATAATATTTCATAGAACTAGAACAAATACCTCAAAAGTTCATATGGAACCAAAAAAGACCCCGAATAGCCACAGCAATCTTGAAAAAGGAGAACAAAGTAGTGGGATCACAATACCAGATATCAGGTTATACTACAAAGTGACTCTAACCAAAACAGCCTGGTACTGGCACAAGAACAGGCATATAGACCAGTGGAACAGAACTGAAAACCCAGAAATGGACCCAAAGCAATACGCTCAATTAATATTTGACAAAGGTGGGAAGAGCATACAGTGGAGTGAAGACAACCTCCAAATGGTGTTGGGATAACTGGACAGCTACATGCAAAAAAATGAAACTAGACCATCAACTTACACCATACACAAAAATAAACTCAAAATGGATAAAAGACTTAAATGTGACCCGTGAATCCATAAAAATTCTAGAAGAAAATGTAGGCAACAAAATTTTGGACATCATACATAGCAGAATTTTCACTGATACATCACCTAAGGCAACAGAAACAAAGGAAAAAATGAACACATGGGACTACATCAAACTAAAAAGCTTCTGCACAGCAAAAGAAACAATCATCAAAATGGAAAGACAATCCACTGTATGGGAGAACATCATTGCCAATACATCAGATAAGGGGTTAATTTCCAATATATATAGAGTGCTCATACAACTCCACAAAAGGAAGACAAAGAACCCAATTAAAAAATGGGCAGAGGAGCTGAATAGACACCTCTCCAAACAGGACATACAAATGGCCAAAAGACATATGAAGAAATGCTCAACATCACTAATCATCAGAGAGATGCAAATTAAAACAACAATGAGGTACCACCTCACACCTGTCAGAATGGCCGCCATCAACAAATCATCAAACAACAAGTGTTGGCAAGGGTGTGGAGAAAAGGGGACTCTAATACACTGCTGGTGGGAATGCAGACTGGTGCAGCCGCTGTGGAAAACAATATGGTGTTACCTCAAAAAATTAAAAATTGAACTTCCATTTGACCCAGTGATCCCACTTCTCGGAATATACCCTAAGAAGCCTGAAACACCAATCAGGAAGAATATATATACCCCCATGTTCATAGCAGCACTATTTATAATAGCTAAGATCTGAAAACAGCCCAAGTGTCCATCAGTAGACGAATGAATAAAAAAGCTGTGGTACATATACACAGTGGAGTACTATGCAGCTGTAAGAAAGAAAGATCTCTTGTCCTTTGAGACGACATGGAGGGACCTGAAAAGTATTATCCTAAGTGAAATCAGCCAAGCAGAAAAAGACAAATACCACATGATCTCACTTATATATGAAATATAATGAACATAACAGTCTGAGGAATACAGTAGACCCAGAAACATGGAAGTAGGGCACAGACTGACATCCCTCAGAAGAGGGGGGGTGGGTGGGAAGAGATAAACCACAGAACTTATATGCATGTATGCATGACCAATGGACATGGACAACTAAGCTGGGGATGAGGCGGGGGTGGGTTGGGGAGGGGGGTGCCAATGGGGTAAAAAAGGTAAAATATCTGTAACAAAAAAAAAAATTAATTAATTAAAAAAAAAAATTTTTTTTCTCTTGGATTCATTACAGTTCCTTAGGCTTACTCTGTGGCTGACCTCACTACCCCAAATCTGTCCCAATCTCTGGTTGTCTCCCTTCATTCTTTCCCATGATAAAAATGTGCCACAGGACCTATCATTGATATTATCTGCTTCTCTCTTACATCTACCTTTTCCTTGGCATTCTTATCTGGTATCATGACTTCCACTCTCAGCAGTGCACTGATTACTCCTAAGTGCTAGCCTTAAATTTTAAATTGTCTGCTAGATAATGCTATCTGTAAGCTAGCTTACATCTCATACTCACTATCCCAAAACCAAAATGATAGTCTTCCCACCCATTCTTGGTCCTTTTCTTCCTTTGTCCTCTATTTATGACATAGTGTTCCTTCACATCACCCAAAGTCAAAACCCTGTCATTTTCTTGACTTTCTTCTCTCCTCTTCTCAATACCACATCCAATCAGTTGTCAACATTTATTCACTAAATTTTTACTAGACTTCATTAGTTTGTTCCCATCAAATTTTTTCCAATGCCACTAGCAGTATTAGCACCAACCCCAGTAGGTGTTTATAAATTGTAAAACAAATATAAATTATTTTCTGCCTGTGCTATTAACTTGTCTCTTTTTTCCTAGACACTTTCTTATCTATCCATTGGACACTGAGTTGCATAATTACTTTTCCTGAAGTACACATCTAACTATATCATTCTCTTGCTCAAAAACATTATATTCAGTGTCCCTTTATGTCCTACTCCACTCCTTCCTCCAATGGAATAAAAGCCTTTGTTTGGTTTTAGATTCTCATTATCTGGCCCCAATCAGACTCTCCAACTCTCTTTTTCATCCTCTTCTTTCATCCTGGAAGCCAAAAAGGAACCATTTGCTGTTTCCCTGAAAGTCCTTATGTCCATATCTTTGCATACATTCTTCTCTATGGGTGAAGTTCCTTCTTTCTTATCTCTGTGCTCAAACCTTTTCCAGCTTTTAATATTCACTCAACAGACACTTCTTCCTCCATCCCACATCTAAATGCAGATATTTCTGCTAAACTCCTCTGTGTTTTAGCTCTACCGCCAGTGATTCTTGTACCACATTTTACCCTGCTTCTGTATTATTCATGCAGATTTCTCATCTCCCCTACAAAATGACTTCAGCCCTGGCTGGTTTGGCTCAGCTGTTGGAGCATCGGCCTGAAGACCAGAGGGTCCCGGATTTGGTTCCCGCATTTGGTTCCCGCTAAGGGCATATACCAAAAAAAAAAAAAGAAAGAAAGAAACAAAATGACTTCAAACTCCTGAAGATGACTGATGCATCTTTTGATCTCTCTAGTGTGTCTGAATATCATAGGTGCTAAACTCTTTCCTCTTCAGGAAAGTTTCTAAAGAAGTCAAGCACATGCGAGGAATCTACATAACCATTCATCTCCTTTGTTGCTGCCTGGAAACAACCTCCCCACCCCCAATCACTGAAGATTTCTGCAGTGACTTACTTTCTCTTCACCACTACTCCATGCACCAGTTGCAATAAAATAAATGTTTGTGTCCTCCCCCCTTGCCAAATTCATATGTTGAAATCCTAAACCCAAATGTAATAGAATTAAAAGGTGGCATGTTGGTGGGTAATTAGGTCATGAGGGCAGAGCCCCTATAGGTTTAGTGCCCTATAAAAGGGATTCCATAGAGCACTAGTTCTTTGTGCCATGTGAGAATACAACGAAAAGATGGCAGTTTGCATCCTGGGAAAGGGCTCTCACCAGAACCCTGATTTTGGGTTTCCAGAGAAATAAAACTGTGAGAAATACATCTCTGTTGTTTATCAGCCACCCAGTCTATGGTCTTTTGTTACAGCAGCTCAAACTGACTAAAACACCAGTCCTAGTAATTTCAATGCACATGTAGATGATTCATCCAACAACTGGACTCTCAGGTACTCAATCTCTCTTTCCAGTGATCTAGTTCATTGCCACAACTCAGCTACCCATTGCCATAATCACTTGCTAAAATTTGCTCTTTCCTATTATCAACTTTAAACATTCTACTCCCTCAACATCACTTTCTCTTCTGCTCACTCTCTCTAAAAACCCCTCTCCACAATTATTTATCCCAGAAGTACTTATAATTCATTGACTCTATTCCCTAATCCACTTAGATTTCATGGACCATGACTCAATATAATCACAGTGTGACATGCAGCCTTAGTGCAAATGCTCTTTTACTGAGTGTTCACACTCACTTGGTAAAACTCTAACTCTGTTAAATCCAATTCTCCACTTACCTCCTGCTTACAACCAAACAGCTAAACATGGCTGAAGGAATAATCACACACCCATGCTAACTGAGTTCAAATTAAATTTATGATCCCAAATCTCAAATAAATCCTCAATATTGCTGGCAACTCTATATATTTTTTCTGGTTAATTTATTTTCCCTCTGTCTATGGCTACTGTTTTGCATTTTCTACTTTCTCCTCGAACACCACTTACCTTTTCATTGTTCTCAGTGATCACAGTATTTTTTTAAAGAGAAATAATCAAAAGAAAATTTCCACATTTTCTTATAACTTTCCCATGTACTACCTTCTGTGACTGTGCCTATTTAATATATCTCTTGTCCGTTCCAATGGATGAGCCATTCTTGCTAATATTCACAGCCTTCTTCACTCCTTTTTGCTCACATTCATCCTTCGTCGCCTATTCAAGAACTTCGGTTCTGTAATTGACCACTCTTTCCTCTACACCATTAAGGTTTTTCTTTTAAACTCATAATTGACCCATTCTCAGTCACACATAGACAAGATATATCTCCCTTTAAAAAGAAAAACTTAATCCCACATCCTCTCCAAGTAACATTTCATGTCTTTGTCCTTTTATGTCCAAACTCTTGAAAAGAGCTATCTTTGCAGGTTCTTTTTCTCTCTTGAATCCACTCAAATTAGGTTTTTGTTTGTTTTTTAATTTATTTTTTATTTATTAAATTTTATTTTTGTTACAGATGTTTCTCCTTTCTTACCCCATTGGCACCCTCCTCCCCATTCTCCACCCTCCCCCCCCCCGCCCCCCCCGCACCGCCGGCCCGGTCCCTGGCTTTGTTGTCCATGTCCATTGGTTACGCATATATACATTTAAGTTCTGTGGTTAATCTCTTCCCACCCCCTCTTCTAAGGGTTGTCAGTCTGTACCCTACTTCCATGTTTCTGGGTCTACCCTATTCCTCAGATGGTTATATTCATTATATCCATATATAAGTAAGATCATGTGGTATTTGTCTTTTTCTGCTTGGCTTGTTTCACTTAGGATAATACTTTCCAGGTCTCTCCATGTTGTCTCAAAAGATAAGAGATCTTTCTTTCTTACAGCTGCATAGTACTCCATTGGGTATATGTACCACTGCTTTTTTATCCATTCGTCTACTGATGGACATTTGGGCTGTTTCCAGATCTTAACTATTGTAAACAGTGCTGCTATAAACATGGGGGTACATATATTCTTTCTGATTGGTGTTTCAGGATTCTTAGGCTATATTCCTATAAGTAGGATCAGTGGGTCAAAAGAAAGTACAATTTTTAATTTTTTTGAGGTAACACCATATTGTTTTCCATAGTGGCTGCACCAGTCTGCATTCCCACCAGCAGTGTACTAGAGTCCCTTTATTTCCACACCCTCACCAACACTTGTTTGATGATTTGTTGATGGCGGCCATTCTGACAGGTGTGAGGTGATACCTCATTGTTGTTTTAATTTGCATCTCTCTGATGATTAGTGATGTTGAGCATTTCTTCATATGTCTTTTGGCCATTTGTATGTCCTGTTTGGAGAGGTGTCTATTCAGCTCCTCTGCCCATTTTTTAATTGGGTTCTTTGTCTTCCTTTTGTTGAGTTGTATGAGTACTCCATAAATTTTGGAAATTGACCCCTTATCTGATGTACCATTGGCAATGATGTTCTCCCATACAGTGGGTTGCCTTTCCATTTTGATGGTTGTTTCTTTTGCTGTGCAGAAGCTTTTTAGTTTGATGTAGTCTCATGTGTTCATTTTTTTCCTTTATTTCTGTTGCCTTAGGTGATGTATCAGTGAAAATTCTGCTCTGTATTATGTCCACAATTTTGTTGCCTACAATTTCTTCTAGAATTTTTATGAATTCACGGGTCACATTTAAGAGTTTTATCCATTTTGAGATTATTTTTGTATATGGTGTAAGTTGATGGTCTGGTTTCTTTTTTTGCATGTAGCTGTCCAATTTTCCCAACACCGTTTGTTAAAGAGGCTGTCCTTACTTCACTGTATGCTCTTGCCACCTTTGTCAAATATTAATTGAGCATAATGTCGTGGGTCCATTTCTGGGTTCTCTGTTTTGTTCCACTGGTCTCTATGCCTGTTCTTGTGCCAGTATCAGGCTATTTTGATTACAGTGGCTTTGTAGTATAACCTGAAATCTGGTAATGTGATCCCTCCAACTTTGTTTTTCTTTTTCAAGATTTCTGTGGCATTTCGAGGTCTTTTTTGGTTCCATATGAACTTTTGAAGTACTTGTTCTAATTCTGTGAAGTATGCCATTGGTATTTTGATGGGGATTGCATTGAATCTATAAATTGCTTTGGGTAATATGGACATTTTAATGATGTTAATTCTTCCAATCCATGAACAAGGTATGTGCTTCCTCTCTTTATATCTTCCTCTATTTCTTTTTTCAATATCCTGTAGTTTTCTTCAAATATGTCCTTTACTTCTTTGGTTAAGTTCATTCTTAGGTATCTTAATTTTTTTGCTGTGATGGTAAATGGGATTGTTTATTCAGTTTCTCTTTCTGTGAGTTCATCATTGGTATATAAGAATGCTGTCAATTTCTTGACGTTAATTTTGTATCCTGCTACTTTTCCAAATTCATTTATTAAGTCTAGTAGATTTTTGATGGAGTCTTTAGGGTTTTCTATGTACAATATCATGTCATCTGCGAGTAATGACAGTTTCACTTCCTCCTTTCCAATTTGGATCCCTTTTATTTTTTATTCATGTCTGATTGCTGTGGCTAAGACTTTCAGTACAATGTAAAATAAGAATGGCAAAAGTGGACATCCCTGCCTTGTTCCTGTTCTTAAGGAAAATGTTTTTAGTTTCTGCCCATTGAGTATGATGTTGACTGTAGGTCTTTCATATATGGCCTTTACTATGTCTAGACATGATCCCTCTATTCCTACATTGCTGAGTGTTTTTATCAGAAATTGATGCAGAATTTTGTTGAATGATTTCTAGCGTCTATTGATATGATCGTGTGGTTTTTATTCTTCATTATGTTTATGTGGGGTATCACATTTATTGATTTGTGAATATTGTACCAGCCTTGCATCCCTGGTATGAATCCCACTTGGTCATGGTGAATAATCATTTTGGTGTATGGCTGGATCCGATTTGCTAGTATTTTGTTCAGAATTTTGGCATCTATGTTCATCAGGGATATTGGCCTGTAGTTTTCTCTCTTCGTAGTGTCTTTTTCTGGTTTTGGAATTAGAATTATGCTAGCCTTATAAAACGAGTTTGGAAGTCTTCCTTCTTCATGAATTTTTTTGAAATAGTTTGAGAAGAATGGGTGTTAGTTCTTTTTTGAATGTTTGGTAAAAGTCCCCAGAGAAGCCATCTGGGCCTGGGCTTTTGTTTGCTGGGAGAGTCTTGATTACCTCTTCAATTTCCTTAGTTGTTATTGGTCTGTTCAAGTTTTCTATCTCTTCCAAGTCCAGTTTTGGGAGACCGTGTGTTTCTAGAAATTTCTCCATTTCACTTAGATTGTCGAATTTGTTGCCATATAATTGTTCATCGTAGTTGTTAACGATCTTTTGTATTTCCGTGGTGTTGGTTGTTACTTCTCTTTCATTTCTGATTTTGTGCATTTGGGTTCTCTCTCTTTGTTTCTTGGTGAGTCTAGCTAAGGGTCCATCAATCTTGTTTATCTTTTTGAAAAACTAGCTCTTTGTTTTATTGATCCTTTGAATTGTTTTTTTGGACTCTATGTTATTTATTTCTGCTCTGATCTTTACTATCTCCTTTCTTCTACTTGCTCTGGTGTTTTTTTGTTTGTTTGTTTGCTTTCTAATTCTTTAAGTTGTGAGGTTAGGCAGTCAATTAGAAATTTTTCTTGTTTTTTGAAGTAGGCCTGTAGTGCTATAAACTTTTCTCTCAGAACTGCTTTTGCTGCATCCCATAGATTTTGTGTTGTTGTGTGTTCATTTTCATTGGTTTCCAAGGAGTTTTTAATTTCTTCCTTAATCTCCTTGGTAACACATTCGTTGTTTAATAACATGCTATTTAGCCTCCATGTGTTCAAATGTATTTGCATGTTCTTGTTGCAATTGATTTCTAGTTTCATGCCATTGTGATCTGAGAAGATGCTTGATATAATTTCAATCTTCTTGAAATTGTAGAGATTTAGTTTGTGTCCTATCATGTGGTCTATCTTTGAGAATGCCCCATGTGTACCTGAGAAGAATGTGGATTCTGTAGTTTTGGGATATAATTTTCTGTAGATATCTATTAAATCTATTTGGTCTAATGCTTCATTTAGAGTCTCTCTTTTCTTGCTAATTTATTATCTAGAGGATCTATCCAGTGATGTCAGCGGGGTGTTGAAATCCCCTGCTATGATTGTGTTGCTATCGATTTCTCCATGGAAGTCCTCCAGAAGATTTTTAATATATTTTGGTGCTCCTGTATTGGGTGCATATATGTTTATCAAGGTTATGTCTTCCTGTTGGATAGATCCTTTCAATATTATGTAGTGGACTTTTTTGTCTCTAGTTATGGCCTTCATTTTGAAATCTATTTTATCAGATATGAATATTGCTACCACAGCTTTTTTTTCCTTTCAGTTTGCTTGGAAGATTTTTTTCCATCCCTTCACTTTCAACCTATGTGAGTCTTTTGTTGTGATGTGGGTCTCTTGTCAACAACATATAGATGAGTCATGCTTTCTTATCCAATCAGCTACTCTGTGTCATTTTATCAGAGCATTCAGTCCATTTACATTTAAGGTGATTATTGATATGTACTTATTTACTGCCATTTTTGTTTAGTGTGGTTCTATTATCTTCCTATTTCTTCTGCTAATTACAGCAGTCCTTTTCACACATATTTCTTGCATTGCTGGTTTGGTGCTAATGTATACCCTTAGCCTCTTTTTGTCTGGGAAGCTCTTTATTTAGCAATCACAGCTCAATCTTCAGCCTTTCTCTTTTCACTTTCTACCATTGGTTTTGGTGAACAAATCCATATTCCCCAATTTTCTAAGATATCTGTAATCTAACCACTCCAAATTTATATCCCTGGTACTCCAGACTTGAATATTCAACTACCTACTCAGTATCTCCCTACTGTATCTCTAATCAGCATCTCAAAGTGATGTCCCACACTGAATCTTGATGCAATTAGACTTCTTCTCCTATTGTACACTATCTTAGTTAATGGCAACTCAATCCTTTGCATGCTCAGGCACAAAACTGGAATCATTCTTGCCTCCTTACACTTAATTAATATATAAGAATAGCTTGTCAACTCTACATTTGGTATGTATCTTGCACTCCATCCCTCCTAAGTACAATACTCTTTTACCTGAATTTCTTCAATAGACTGCTGAATAGCCTCCTTTACCCTGCTTCTCCCCATCCCGTTTATATCATTATTTGATAAAATGTTATACAACTACTTAATAATTATAACAAATATTTACAGAGTACTTATGTTCCAGACATTGTTTTAAACCAGTTAATCTTATTCTTCAAAACAATTCTTTTAATCTTCAAAACAACCCTATGAAATAAGTAATTTTATTATTCTCACTTCACAAATAGTGAAGGTAAAGTACAAAGAGGTTTAAAAAACTTGACATGGTCATGTAGTAAGTAGCAGAATGATAACATTCTACTGGTTCGGTAGAATACAGATACCTCCAGCTCCACCATACAATGTATTTGCTCCACTAGAATGTAAGCTCCAAGAAGGTAGGAACTTTGGCTGTCACTGTATTGTAATATTCTCTAACAGTGGGTACTCAGTAAATAAATATTGAATGGATAAATGAATGTGTCTAGCTCCGGTTGTTTCCCTTCCCCTTCTAATTGACAATAAGTAATTAAATAAATTCATTAAATCACAACCTAAACAAGTTAGAATAAACAGGCTCAGTGTGAGACCATACAGGGTTTGCCTATGAATAAAGTCTTTGAGAAACAACTTGCTAACTGAGTAGCATTCTTTTTAACTGAATAACTGAGTCCTTGGATACTTAGGACTCTTCTAAAATATGTATTTCTAGTTTCTCATTGACCTATAAATAAATGACTTCCAGATTAACAAATTAATGCTATAACCAGAAATCTAGAACAATAATAATTCTATAAGGTTAATTTAAAAATCAGCTTAGATTTACTTAAAAATGGAATGAATTCTTAGAAATACAAATACTAACTGGTTCCAGTAGCTCATCAACCACTGGAAGAAGAGCAGACAGTGAATTTTAAAAGAAATATGAAAAAGTAAAATTTTATTATTGTTCAGTGGGACAATGGGTTCAACTAAGGAGTCTGATGAAAAAATGCTCTGTATCCTTGGAAACAGTTTATAAACTCTCCCTCAAACACACTAATCCATAAAAAGATCTTTCTGAATGCTAGTTACTCTAGTTGGCTTTTTCTGAAAAGGACTTGACCTATCAGATTAGAAAACTCTCTCTGTTGCTCAATCCAGCTCCTTCAAGTACTATCCCACAGTACTTCAAACTCCTTTGCATTAGAAATTCCTACTCTGCTTCTCAAACATCCTTTTTTTCACCATTAATTATCTTTCACAGCCATTTTCACTTAATTTATTTGTCAAATAATGTGATAACATTTACTATGTGGTTGGCATTGTTTTAAGTGATTTATAAATATTAACTCATTTAATCTTTCAAACAATCCTGTGAGAAGAAGAAACTGAGGCACAGAGAGGTTGAGTGTCCTGCCCAAGCTCTGACATTCTCAGTAACTACACCTTATCCTAATATGTGAGGGAAAAGAAACATCTGGGGAGCAAAGGACAGTGGTGTTTAAAATGAAGAAATGTGAACAACTGGAAAATAGCTAGGACCCCCACAGAGAGCAAACATACTCCATGATGTGGCCATTTACACTGAGAATTGTATGTTACAGAAAGGCAGATTATCTCATGTCACTAGACTAATTGCTTCTGGAGTAGCCTGACTAGAATTGGAGAGAAAGTGGAGGCTAAGATGAAAGGTACACATGACAAGATTGGATAAAGATGAAGAATAAGACCTAGAAAGGAAAATATACACGTACATATGTAACATTAGTCAGAATATCTTATAAATAAAAAGTTGTCAATATATAGGTGGACACGGTTTCAGAGTGATAGGAAAACAACAAACAATCCCCACATATAAGAATAGAAAGCCTTGGGTTTGTATCTATAATTTAGCAATACCTTTGATTGGTGGCATTTGGTACTATCATTATAAAAATCTAGCTTCTTGTCTGGACAGTGTGGCTCAGTGATTGACCATCGGTGCATGCAACAAAAGGTCACTGGTTCAATTTCCAGTCAGGGCACTGCCCAGGTTATGGGCCCCATGCCCAGTGTGGGGCATGCAGGAGGCAGCCAATTGATGTTCTCTCTCTTTGATGTTTCTATCTCTCTCTCCCTCTCCCTTTCTCTCTCTCTAAAATCAATAAAGAAAAAAAATTAACTGTTTTTAAATCTAGCTTCTCAAACAGAATTAAGTCAAAGCAGTAAAAGTAGTTATATACTTAAGTCACTTGGACAACAATTATTTGCTGAGTGGCACTGTACTTTGATAGTGCCATAGGAAACATAAAGGTTATCAATTTAAGGTGACCCTGATCCTCATACAACCTAAATTCAGAACAAGAGGGCTTAAATTTGTAACATACTTTTCGTTTCCTAATATTCTATTTATTTGGATTTGAGAGGCTATGAATTTGAGGCTATTTTTCACTAAAGGTTAAGTTTTTTTCCCTAAAGAGCAAATAATGAATCACGGTGCCCTGGATAGATCTCAAAGTTTTTTGACAAAATGAGATGGAGACTATAACAATCTCTCCCTTGATTTTGGTGTTTTATAGAGTAAGAAGTCTGTATTTTATAGTCAATAAACATTAGTTAGCTTTGATATATGAGCATATCTATTTAGCTCTTACTTTAAATACAAACATCTAAGGATAAATTGATACCTTTATTACTAACATTTTATATTTCATCTCACCATAGTTTGACCATTAGTTTCTCAATAAATTTTTATTGAGAATAAATATTGATATTATTCTTTTTATTATAGTTGAAAAACAATATTATACTAGTGTACAAAATAGTGATTTACCACTTATCGACATTACAAAGTGATCACCATAAGTCTAGTAACCATCTGTCACCAAGCAAAGTTTTTACAATATCATTGACTGTACTCCCAATGCTGTACATTATACGCTGTGACTTACTTATTTTATAACTGGAAGTTTGTACTTCTTAATTTCCTTTATCTTTTTTCACACATCACCCCACTCCCTCCTCGTCTAGCAACCATTGTCTGCCCTTTGTGTCTATCAGTACCTTTATTTTTGAGAACTGATTAATCCTAACCTTTTTTACTTAAGTTTAGAAATGTTTCAATGTGTTCTTTGTTCTAAAATCTCTTGCCAGATTTTGATTTTAAAAGCTCTTGTATACATTCTTAAATGTTTTGTGGCAAAAAAAATGGCTAAATTTCTGTTTGTTACAAGAAATGTCTGGTTAGGCATTCAAAGTTTTCTCTTATAAGCTCCTAAATATTTGCAGCTGAAAAAAAAATTAATGACAATATTTATAGCAGAGCATATTCCTTCTGGTCTCTGGCAAGCCCTATAGCCCATACTTTCCTAGTCATGAAGTAATATAAAACTCACTCTTACAGATGAAGGGGAAAATATATGTTGCACATTCATTCTGAAACAACAAAACCAGAAATGGGCCTCCATGTTTCCCAGAATGGGCATTAAGGAACTGAGTACAGGGATCAGCTAGCCTTATTGTACCCTACTCCCAGTAACTAACTACTCTTACTTTCTCTTGTTTTCTGTGTTTTTTTTTTTTTTTTTTAAATTTCTTTATTGATTTTAGAGAGGGAGGAAGGGAAAGGGAGAGAGATAGAAACATCAATGAGAGAGAACATTGATTGGCTGCCTCCTACATGCCCCCCATGGGGGATTTGGCTCACAACCTGAGTGACCTCTTGGTGCATAGGTTGATGCTCAATCACTGAGCCACACCGGCTGGGCCTTACTTTCTCTCTTGAAGGAGTTGGTTAGTAGAGCTATTGGTCAAAACTCTAGTTATCATGTTCTACCATACCTTAGTTGTAGAGAAAGGATGTATTGTCTTACACCAAACTCAGCTGTATAAATCTGTTTTCTCTGTGGGAGTCCTCAGGTGCACAGGAGACCAGCATGGTGGAAGGTTCAGGGCTCAATGGAAGGCCCAGAGCTTCATAGATTCGAAAATGATTCCTACATCTTAAACACCAGAAATCACATGACAAAACCCATATGTCAAAGTTGTGTCTATAAATTTTCTTTACTTTTTCTCCTTTACTCCTTAAAGAGAGTTCTTGAGTCACTCTACATTCCTATGAATAGTTCCTTACCAACCATTTTAAATAGGATTAGAGGCACTGTTTTCTATTTAAGCGTGTTACATTATGAAAATCCCAGTATAGATATAAACAGCCTTGGGGGGGGGTATAGACTTTTCAAGCACATTTCGAAAGATTAAAAATTTATTTTTAAAAAACTGATTTCCCCCCTCAAAAATTACAGTATAAAAAAATCAGTGTTGGTCAAAATACAAAGTGGAGCAAAAGTAGGTGTACAGTGGTGAGTATGAGAAACAGTTTATTCTTGTATTATTTTTCCATATGAAAACTGTAAATCTACTTTAGCTCCACCCTGTATAATTGATGGTCTACCCACTAGCCTCTCCGTCTAGCCTTCCATTTTCTCACTGGAACATCCATTTGTCTGTCTTATTACTGATGAGCCAAGCCTATCTCCCAGGAACATTTTTATAAGATCCTTGTTCACAAATATTTTGCACTATAAGATTATATTACTAATCTATTAAATGATAAAAATAGTTTATATTTCAAATAAGTCTTAATGCAGACAACATAGAGTTGAGAAATTGTGGCTATGTTAAGGCATTAGTCCATACATTTAATAATTGAATCAAAGTACTTTTGGGTTAAATAAAGAAAAACTGAGTCTGAGTTTCTTTCCTTTAAAGAATTCAATTCCCTAAAGAGGGGGGTGGTGGGGAAGAGATAAAACACAGAACTTATATTCATGTATGCATGAACAGTGGACATGGACAACAAACTGGGGAAAGGGCAGGGAGGGAGGGGGAGGGGGGAATCAGTGGGGGAAAAAGGAGAAACATCTGTAACAAAAATTAATTAATAAAAAAAAGAGTTTTCAAATGGACCAAAATAATTTCAAACATATGACTTTGTTAATGCAAATTTACAGATTAAGTTATATATTGATGATATCATAATAAAAGGGGTCTTCACATATTAAAAAAAAAAAAGAATTCAAACCATATCTGATTGCAGTTATTTGTTTCAGAACAAAGGATAATGTGTTAAATTCAAGAATCTAGCATAAAGTCCATTTTTCACATTTGTTTTTACCTAGAATTTTCTAATAAAGGTATTTGTCTTTTATTTGCAAAATAATACTGAAACATTAATTCCTTCTTTCCCATGCCATTGGATTTAAAAAACAACAGCAACTACTTTTCTCCTTTAAAATTCTATTTATTTTACTAATAGATTTTTCTTTGGGGTAATATAATTCAGCACCTGACACATAATACTTGTTCAATAAATATTTGTTCAATTAAATTGAATGTTTAAGCTTGTATTCAGTTCTAAGGGCTAATATTTGCCAAATGTTTCATGCAGACCTCCTGAGCACCCTCTTTACCATTAAAGAGATTCCCTGTCATTGCAACAAGTCATTGTTTGAAGAATATTATGATCCCATCCTTGAGAACAATGCTACCGCATTTTAAATAAATACATTAGCATATGAAAAGAGAGTCATTAAAGAGTCACTGCAAATAAACATATTTATAATTAATATAAATTATGATTAACAGTAATAAAAAGGTAGACCAAATCCTATTTCAATGTTTTACATATCAATGTTTTATGTTGATTTTATTAGAGACACAGTAGTATATAAAACAAGGAACATGGGGAAGGAAGGACAGGTGAAGGCATAAAGAATTAATTTGAGTATTAGTAATTTTGTTTCTAAATGTTTTAATAATAAAACATATTTGAATTAAGTGAAAAATGTATTACCTAAAACAACAGAAGAACTGTCCTGGCTTCTTTGAAACACACTCTATACATTCCCTCCTGATACAACTTTATAGATTACAGAAAAGACAAGGTTGAGTACCAGTTCCTAAGCCTACTTCTTTATATTCATATTTTTTTATACCTAATTCCAAATTCTCCTCTGGACTTGAATGGCTAGTTTCATGATACAAGCTTAAGGATTTAATAAAAAATCTTATATCTTAGGGAGAGCAGCAAAAGTTTGAGAACATAAGGCCACTCTTTTGGAAATTGAATACTAGGGTTGTGGTACTGGTGCGGGAGAAGAGAAAATTTCCTCCATTCAGTAGAAGCCCCATTGGTGGGAGTCTTCTCCCAAAGGTCTTAAATGGAGATGTATGGGGTCAAATTTAAGAGATAGTAACTGTAAGAGAAATAGTAAGGCCAAATCCAAACACAAGCCTAAAAAGGCTTAAATATGTTTTCTTCATGATCTACCGCCACACCAGGACCAGATGGTGTCTTCCACTTTGTAAGCTCCAACAGATTGTTGACAAGTAAGTTCCCTTCAGTCCTCTACCTTTAGACTGACCTGTACTAAGGAAGCAAAGGTTTTAAGTTTTTCATGTTTCAAAGCTATGGTGGGTGAGCTTTTGTGAGAACAAGTTTAGCCTATATCTGTAGAAGTAAGGTATCTAGAAGAGAGAAAACTCAAACAGTAGATATTTTTATTTCCAGTGCTAGATCACCCAAGAAACAGAGTATGAGAACCTAGGGGAAACTTCTTTCCTTTGCTTTTGCCAGTTGACCATAAAAATAGCGCATTTGCATCACACAAGCCTTTAATTTATAAGAATTTAACCATATGACAGACAAAAATAAAAAACTGTTTAAATTGTAGATAGAAATCCAGTCACCATTCCAATTCTCTCTATAGGCATTTACCCTGAGCATGGACATCTCCCACTCAAGGGCAGTCTCAGTTCCTATTGGGCTCTCACCCACCGACCTCTCCATGAGTGAGACTTTGGTATCCAATGAATTCAATGACACAAAGACACATATTTTTATCCAACGCGGACCTTAAAACACAAGCCAACTACTTAATCTGGTGCTTAACAGAGCTGTCTCATCCAGTGCCAGAGGGTACAATGCCTATGTGGGGTATAACGGAAGGTACACTGCCTGTGTGGGGTATAACAGAAGGTACACTGCCTGTGTGGGGTGTAACGAAAGGTACACTGCCTGTGTGGGGTATAACAGAAGGTACACTGCCTGTGTGGGGTATGACGGAAGGTACACTGCCTGTGTGGGGTATGACGGAAGGTACACTACCTGTGTGGGGTATAACGGAAGTGATGCATTTGCCTTCAGTGTGGCTCCTTCCAAAGGAGTTTCCAAGAGTAATTTCAACAACAGCCAAATCTTACCTTACCTACTTCACTGCCTTTAGAGCCCAAACCCCAAACTATATTGGATTCCAGTCATCTTCACCCTCGCAGAGATTTAGTGAAGAATCCTCACCCTGCTCTCACTGCGTTCTCCTCCGATTTAGTCAGCCTCCTGGAGCCACACTGGCAGGCTCAGCTCATCCTCTGGAGCTGCTAGCTCTCCCCAATTCTTTGTTGTTTATTAGACCAAAGGATAGTAAAAACATATTTAACCTTAGTCCATATTTATACTTTCCAGCTATCTGAGGACACCTTTTACACATCTTCCCTCGAGTATCCGAATTCACTTACAAATAATCCCAACTAACTTCCTTTGTTTCATGCAGCTGCACTCTACCTAAGGCACAGAGCATGTGTGCAAAGAAACTCCAAAAATAACACTGTGTGTTCCACACACCACACAAAAAATGTTATGAGGTATGTCTAAAAGCAAACCTAGAGAACAAAGGATACATAACAGAGTTGAGTGGTAAGTACCATGATAAGACCAAGAGAGTGAGCAGGAAAAAATGAGTTCAAGTCATAAAATTTGGGTGATAATTCAGAGTGGCAAAAGCAGGCATTTAGTTGAATTTTTGCCAACACAGCCCTAATAAAAGTAAATTCTTCACTCTATAGACTTAAAAATATATTTAAAGCCCTGGCCAGTTTGGCTCAGTGGTTAGAGCGTCGGCCTGCGGTCCTGAGAGACCCGGGTTCGGTTCCCGCTAAGGGCCCGTACCTCGGTTGCGGTTTGTCCCCGGCCCTGGTCGGTCGTGTGGGTGGTGGCCACTTGATGTGTCCCTTTCACGTCGATGTTTCTCTCTCTTTCTCTGTTCCTCTCTCTCCCTCCCACTCTACCTGAGCAAAAAATGGAAAAATGTCCTCGGGTGAGGATAAAAAAAATATATATATATATATAAATATTTTAACTTCAAATATATAGGAAAACTACATAACTAATCATTGCATATTATAAATAGAGGCATATTATATATGAGGCTTCATGCCCACTTAAAAAATCACCATAAGTATTCTAAGGGTTTGGTAAACATAACGTGACCCAGTGTGTGTTCATGGACTGGACATTGTGCACCAACTGGCCAGACCCTGCAGTCAGCCTATGGACCTCGCAGTCAGCATATTGACTAAGATATGTCCAGTCCAAAAATGCACAATATTTCACTGTGCTCCAAAGCTTCTACAGTCAAATACACTGAAACCTTTGTCTTACTTTTTTTCTCTACCCTTCCAAAATTATGTATTTTTTAATGTGGAGGGTTCATATTTTCCCTTAAGCCATGGTCTGTCAGCTTACCTAGTAGTCAATCAAGTTTGCTGTTAGTTTTAATGTTATCCTGATCAAGGAAAAGTGTGTGCCTGGTTTTCATAGCCTTCCTACCATAAAGCGCTTTCCCCGGTGTAAATTCACCCTCCTCTGCTGCAGTTTAGATCTCAAAACAGAGACCTGGACAGTCAGGCTGAAATCCTCTGGTCATACCATTACAACAAATAATCAGTGTGAGAAAGAGGTGGGCTGACTCCTCTCCAGGCTGCTGTTGTGTTCTTTGCGAGGAGGGCAGAAAACAGCATCCACAACATGGGGAGCGCCGGGAAGGACATGTTAGAGTCCAAATTGCATTTAATCACAGGCTGAGTCTACACTAATTTTATTTCTGATCCAAACAGTATAAGTTTAATTATCAGCATTACCAATAATTATAAACCAATTCAGATAAATTAAAAACTAACTCTGACATGTACATAAAAATCAAAGCTTCTGAAAGTTTAATAAGCTTGGCAGTAACTTACAGAATCACATCATTATTGTTAATGTCAGTGTGCCTCTGTATTTCCTGATGCAAGCCAGAGTCAAAACACTATTTTAATTAAGTAAGTAATTAATTAAAATGAATGAAACATTCTTGAAAACTCAGAAACCCTAGAGGGTTAGATTAGAGGAACTAGAATCAAGACTAGAATCCAGGAATTCCTAAGCTAACTTGTGATGGGGATGTCAATTTACCCTACATTCAGTAACTCTTCATGTATGTAAAATGTATGTCATGAAAAGTATGTCAATAAACTCACTCACTGGTTGTTATCTATCACTTAACATCTGTAAAAGACAATTACAGAAACATTTTCTAAAAATGTGTGTATAAAATAAACCACACAGACAGTTGAATCAAAATATTGATATATGGGGGAATCAAGGAAGTTGAGATGAATGACTTTTTAATTTTTTTCCTTTTTATTGAATTTATTGAGGTGACTCTAGTTAATAAAAGAATATAAGTTTCAGGTGCACAATTCTACAACACGTCATCTGTACACTGTATTGTGTGTTCACCACCCCAACTCAAGTTTCCGTCCATCGCCATTTATCCCCCTTTTCCCCTCCTCCACATTCCCACATCTCTGATTAAGTGATTTTTAACTTTCTCATGTTGCCCTTTAATCATATCTTATGGGTTTAAATATATACTCTTTGCAAAACAAACATTTTGCTCATTGCCTTTGGCTCTGGGTCTTAATTTTCTAAACAAAAATATATGGTGGAAGGAAAAAGATTGTAAATGTTAATTACCAGATGAAAAGGTTCATTTAGGCTTGAACAAAACACATCATAACATCATGCTGAAGAGAAAATAATAGGGGGTGCTCAAACTTTACCAATGACTGTGCAGCCAACATAGCAGCCTCTTCATTTCTAAAGGCACTGTTCTGCCAGTTTTACAGTTTCTGTTTTGTCTGTAATCCCTCAGAGCCTCCAAGTAAAGTAAACACCCTCTGCAGCCACCCATGTATTTGGAGATGCTGACTTCATCCTGAAAGGCTGTCTCTCCCAGGAGAGGTCAAACAGAGGAATCTCAGAGGTACACTGATCCCCTCCTATCTGCCCAGGTCCTCTCCTCCAGAAGGTCTTTCTTCCAGAAGCTCTGAGGGAATGCACAAAGAGGCAAATTTACCCAGCAGCGGAGAGCCCACAGGTCAAACAAGAAAAATCACTCCTCCTCAGAAATGACTGGCATTATAGAGGAATGGACGCTTCACATCCCTCTTCTGGGAAAATTTCCCCCCGAGGCGCTCATGTTTCTGTCTCCTGTAATGAGGAGGAGTAAGTGCAAAGAAGGGAAGAAAGAAGATATGCTGCCTAAATTCCTGCCTATAATACCATTATTTCCTCCTGAAAGAAATTAAAAGAGAAAATAAAAGCAAAAAGTGCCCTCTCTGTGGTGGAGGGAAAGAACAACAGTCCCACCTGAACCAAGAGTCCAGAAAAGTAAAAGGAGAGAAAACTGTTCACCTGTCACATCACTAAGTCCTCTTACCAACCATGTGGCATGCAAGATTTAGCAAAGCCTGCTATGATACAGGCAAATACATCAGGCTCTTAATTTCATATTTGAAGAAAATAAAATTAAGGACTAGTTATCAATTACACAGATTGCTATAAGTCATTTGCCAGATTAAGAATAGAGAAAATTCCAGAAGAAACTTTATCTTCTGGAAAATTTGCATTAAATGCTATGGAATATAGATCCAAATTACCAGTTTCACCCACAAAACACAGGCATTTCTTATATACACTTGATTTTCTCATGAATTAAAGGCAGGCATTTTGATATATATGGTATAATCAAGGCATAAACGTTACAAGCTAGACCTTGGTAGTGATGATTAGATGTTTTTATTACATCTTTATTTTTTAATAATTTCATTACACTTTAATCTCAGCCAAGGTGCTAAACTGTGATGTATATGTCTTTTCAAAATATTGGATCTCCCTTAATTTTGTATTAAAATACCAGCATTATGTCAAGTGTTCACCAGTATAAGTCCACACTAGCCTTACATTTAAATATTTTTGAAGACCAATTTTTAGATTTATCCAGCATTTAATATGAGTATTTACTCAGGAATGTCATGATTCAAATGTGAAAATCTGTTCATTTTTTTAAATAAAGCATCTTGGACAAAGAGAGTATTTCCAGTTAGAGGTATTCCTCCATGCCTAATTTGAGATAAGGTATTCTTTCCCATTGAATACAGACCACATAAATTATGTATGTAAATCCCTATTCATCTATCTGAGATTATAAATTAAATAGGTTAGTGAAAATGTTTTCTTAGTAAAACAACAAATGTGAAGAATTAAATCTGTAAGCTTAATGCCAGGTAAATCTATTCCAAAGTGCTGCTAAAATAAGGAATATTACCTACGTTTGACAGAAAAAAAGCAACCAACTTCTGTTTGTTTCTAAAGCTCAGATAACTGCATTGTGCTAAAATCACTACAATAAAATAGGAGTTTCCTAGCTTAACACCATGTCAGAACTAAACTCTAAATGAGATTCAGAAGTCCTTTATATAGTGTCAACACAGCAAGTACTGTACTTTCAAGCTGGAACTGTGCTCACACAGTGTAGATGTGAATACTGGGTACATAGTACTACTTAAGTGTAGACTATAGCAAAATAACAATTATTATAGCCAAAGATTGTTCATGCTGCCCATGTATGAGGAGCTGTGCCAAGTGCATTACACAACAATTCTTATCTTGTCCACTCCTCCCACCCATTCCTGTTTCACAGATGAGACAATTTAGGGGATTAACAACTCCACAGGGATTAACAACTCCATCAAGATTACACAAGAAGACATGGAGCCACAGATTCAAACCCAGGCTTGTCTGACTCTGTAATCCACACACTCAGGCACTCCCTTTCCAGCATCCCATAATGATTACTACTACTTACTCCTAGTGGTAAGAGTGTACTTTAGAGAAACACTCATTTAGTATCTGGTTGTAACAATAGTTTACTTACTAGTTGCATTAGAACATTTAATATTTGTACAGTGTAATCATGACCTAAGTAGTTTTTTCCTTTATTTTATTTTATATAGAGTGGGGACAGTAGTAATAATCATCTTACTAACTTCATAGAGTCACTGTAAGAATAAACATGGAGGGTGTGTATATGAGCCCTTTTTGCTACAGAAGCAAATGTTCGTTGTCGATGATAATCCTTTGCTATACAGGAAACATGTTGTACTCTGAGAGGAGAAGTTTTGGGCCAATTGCATGTCAGAGTGAGAAAGAAGGGAAATTCAAACAATCCCTATATTTTGGATTTAAAGTAATTTCAAGGAGGTTTGTGTTCTTTCTCCAAGATAGAAGCCAGTTTCTGTGGGAAATGTAGATACTCCCTAGCTAGCCATTTCTTCACCAGGAGTTTCTAGAGGTCTTCAGAATATTCTCAGTTAACAATCTTGTCATTCAAGCAGGACTAAGAGTTGAGAAAATAAGTTCTAGATCTTTTACTCATGCTGGGATCACTGGAGCTCTCTGGAACGCACCAGAGTGTAGGCTTTAGGAGGACAGGGACTCTGTTCCCATGGTCTAAATTGGGGCCCACTACATCACAAGTGCTCAAAAATATTGATTGAATGGATGAATAAACCTCTATACCTGTAAAAGGAAGGTACTGGAATAGATGAACAATTTTCAGATATTTCTTTTTGCTGCAAAACTGTTTTTCCCAGTAAGATCACAAAATATAAAAGAGATAAAAGCAGTAGCAGCCGTTTAGCATCTAGATGTCTTGGCCCTGCCTACCATGCCTTCTTTTTGCCCAGTTAACATTACTCTCTAACCCTCTGGAATAACCCCACCAGACACAGTGTGAAAACCACTGACCTGGATGCTAAAGCCGCTTTGACTCAAATTCCGTGGTCTAAATATTGATTTCTATCATCAAGTTAATTAGTTCTATATCAAGAAAACAACCTTCTTTTTGGAAACAAGTATCTTAATAAAATATTTATTTTTAAATTATTCCAAACTTCTCACGACATATCTCGTGTGCTCTCCTACACTGTCCATCCTCTCCTGCAGTTGCCTGACCCTGGCCAGTGGTCCATGAGCAGTAGTGATATGTGTTGATTCTAACTCCTCTATCCCTCTCTTTACTGGCTGTGGCCACATGTTCCAGAGATCACAACTTCCAGATGGAAGAGTGCCACCCAACCCACATGGAACTGTGTAAGTAGTAAATAAAAGATTTGACAGTTTATTATGCTAATTTTCTGACAGATAAATACTTTTAATGTAACAGGGATACTTAGGAATAGCTGTTTCATACTTTATGGCTCTGTTTTCCTATATAACAAGGAGTCTCAGAGTTTAGTGCTTACTTAAGGCGTGCACTGCAAGAGAAGAGGTAAGGATTTTGTTGGAAATGGTGGTCAAATGGGAGGAGATTTTCAAACATATGTCATTGAATTAAAATCCTATTGTTGTATATCTTTAATCTGGTTTAAAATTTCCAGTAGAATATCTTATTCACACACAAAAAAATGTTGGGAAGATATCTTATAGAGCTAATGGCTTCATGAAACAATACCTTTCCAATTAGTTGTAGAAAAAAGACAAATCAGTTTCCAAGTTCAGTCTTACCCTTCACAAATTTTACTCATTGCCTCACAGGCATTTGCAAGTATTCTACAGATAGATTTACAATTTAGAATTTGGGTGATATTATCAATTCCCAAAAGAGGCCTACAAGCTGGATACTCTTAACAATTGATTTAAAGGTTCAATTTTATTCATAAATCTTAGGTTTATTCTCATCCTATTGATTTCATATTTAACCTGTGACTTCCTTTAATTTGGGGGCATTTAAGAAACATTTAACTTTTCCGAATTTCTTGTTTTGATTTTCAGCTTAAATTATTAAGTGAATACTGTGCTAAGCTGCCCAGATGTCCATTTCAAGACTGGGGGACTTGCTCCACATGTTGGGATTACTCTTAGCTGTCAACCCTCTCTGTGAAATTGCTCTCTGCTAAACAGAGTCACCTCTCCCAAGGCCAGGTCCCATTGCCCACTTGGCACAAAATCAATGATTCATCAATGCAAGACCATTATAACTAATTTCCAAACTCCCAAGGGGCTGACTTGGGCCTTGCAGTACCTGCACTGCAGCCCAACTTCTCCCACTTTCTAACCTCTCCATTTTCCTTCCCTCAGATGTTAACTTTGAAAACACTCTCTACAAGCCTCTCGTACAATAATCTCCATCTGAGAGTCTGATTCCGGGGACCCTGACCAACAACAACTCTAAATTACTATACAGCCGTGGGAATGGGAAACAAGTCAATCCAGAGTGGTCAGAGCTTTCCCTGGCACATTGTGTGTCCCGAACCATCCCTCACTGTAAAGGAACTGAAGCAAATCAAGTCACTCTTTATTCTGTATCCCCAAATGCTTTCAAGATAAAATAAAAAGGGTCATCCTGGGACAGAGGACAAAAACATGAACTGAAAAGATGTATGTAGAAAAAAGGAAGGACAATTTGCCTTGATAACAGAGGGCTCATTTACAGAGATTTCATTTATGTGTGTGTACATATGCATATATACACATATATGCATGTATAATATAAGAATATGCATATATATGCATTATTGAATTTAAAATATTCTCTTTCTGAACATGAGAACTCAAGATGCAAACTTGATAATACCTATATAATGCGTGGAAAAAGAGCAACTACAAAGTCCCAATCAGGGCTCTCTTTTGGTGGGAATAAAATCCAGAGATGTATTCAAACTAGCTCAGATCAAAGTTATGAAGCAAAGTGTACAGCCCAGCCTCATGGTGACTCGGACTGGGATTTAGGATCAAAGACTCTTCTCTTGGTGTCTCAGGGGCCAAGTGGCCCCTCTTCTCTGCATGTATTTGCCTGTCTCTCCCTCTCTGTTGACTCATCTTGTACGTGGCCCCACATGCCTTCTTGTGTAGGGCAGCAGCATCCCTTCAGTAGCTCCACACTCCTGCTTTCACCTCAGCAATCTCAAACTTTCTTCTTCCTCCTCAAGCCACTGACTCCTATCACTCTCAGAAGATGACTCAACTACTTCACAGAATAAAAAGAAACCATCAGATATGTGGTCCCTCATCTTTCCAATAACAAACTTACACACTTTCTCTTTTATATAAACTACCTTGTTCACTATATTCTTTCCTTCGACCTTTAAACATCTTTATATTCATTCCATGTAGCATCAACTTAAAAGAGGCTCACATTGAACCCACAGTTAAATTCTACCTAAGCGCAGCTGGTGTGGCTCAGTGGTTGACCATCAACCCATGCACCAAGAGACTGCCAGTTCGATTCCCGGTCAGAGCACATGCCCATGTTGTGGGCCTGATCCCCAGTGGCGAGCATGCGAAAGGCAGCCAATGATGTTCTCTCTTATTGATGTTTCTATCTCTCTCTCCTTCTCCCTTTCTCTCTCTCTAAAAATCAATAAAAAGAAAAAAAAATTTTAAGTAAATTCTACTTAAAAGAGTCCCCTCATTCCCTCAATTCCCTCCATGTATCTCCTTATATCTCTCTTCCCAAATTCTTGAAAGATTTGCCCATATGAATAGTATATGTTTATTAACCTTCCTCTTGTTCTAACCATTCCAGTTTAGTTCTATCTCCATCATTTCATAGAACAAGCTTTTTCTGAAGTCATCAATGATCCCCCTTGTTACTGAATTCAACAGTTATTTTACCAGTTCTCATTGCAATTGATGTCTCAGCAGAATATCTTCTTTATTAATTCAGATATAATTTACACACAGTGAAATGCACAGATCTTAAGTGTACAATCTGATAAATGCATAACATGTATAATACATCCTCTCAAAATATAGATCACTTCTATCCCTCCAGAAAATTGGCTTTTATCCCTTTTCTGTTAGCCCCACTCCTGCTACCATAAAAGAGAACACCAATGTGATGTATAGCTCCATGGATTAGCTGTGCCCAGAGCTTTATGTAAATATAATCATAAGGTTTGTACTGCTTGTTTCTGACTTTTTTAAATTCAGCATGATGATTTTGAGAGTCCTCAATATTGTTAATGTATCAGAAGTTTTAATTCTCTTTATTGCTGGACAGATTTTCATTGGATGAATATACCACAGTCATTTCCAATTTAGGGCCATTATGAAGGCAGCTGCTACAAACATACTTGTATAAGAGTTTTTATAAAAACATGTTTTTACTTCTCTTCTGTAAATATCTATATATCAAGTTCCTAGGTCATAATATAGATGCATGTTTAACTTAAGAAATTACTAAACTGTTCTTCTAAAACAGTTGTACATACAAAGCTTCCACAAACAATGTATGAGAATTTTAGTTGTTCATTACCTTCACCAACATTTGATGTTGCTGGTCTTTTTTTATTTTAATCCTCCTAGTGAGAAAAAATACTCTTTCCCTTTATTTGATATAATAAAGGTTTTTTGGCTTTATCCTACCTTTCTTCTTTAATGTCTTTGCAAGGTCACTGTCCTCTTTTGACTTTTAAAAGTGAAGTTTCCTTAACGCTCATTCCCAGGTTTTCTCCTCTGGATCTAGTCACTCATCCGAATGTGCAACTTCATTTTCACCTCTTTATAGATGATTCATAAGTTTACATTTCCAACCCATCCTGTCCTCCCCCTACAAAAGCCAAACAACCAAAACTAAACTTAGGATCTCCCTTCCAGTGCTCCAGATACTTCCCAAACCTGCTGGCACAAATCAGACATCAGATCATATTTAATCCATTTTTAAAAGGCGGACTTTGCCCTGGCTGGGTGGCTCAGTTGGTTGGAGCATCATCCCATACACCAAAAAATTGTAGGTTTGATTCCTGGTCAGGGCACATACCTAGGTTGAGGGTTTGATTCCTGGTTGAAGCATGTACAGGAGGCAACCAATAGAGGTTTCTCTCTCATATCAATGTTTTTCTCTCTCTCTCCCTTCCTCTCTAAAATCAGTGGATACATATCCTCGGGTGATGGTTTAATTTTTTTAAAAGGTGGCTTTTGCTTCCCAAATCTCTCTTAAATACTAACATTTTGCCATCACTACCAAAGTCCTTGCTTCTAACATCTCTCACCTGGACTTCTGCAATAGCCTGGAGATGTGTCATGCATGCATATGTCCTGGGCCTTCATAAACTGGTTTTTGATACCGTTAGCTAGAATAACCTTTTAAAAATTCAAGGATTATATCGAACCTTACTTTAAAATCTTTTGGTTATTCAGATAAAGACAAAACTTTATATCATGACTTAGGAGACCCCCACATTGTAAGGCTTCTGCCTACCTCTCCCAGTTCCTCTCAAACCACATTACTCTGGGCTTCCTTTAGACTTTCTCCTCTTCCATAACACTGGGCTTCCTTCCACTTCTTCAGAATTACCATTCCCCCTCCCACCAGAGACTTTCTGTTCTTCCTGCCCACAAGGTCCTTTATTCCCTATTTGTCTAATTAACTCCTACTCTCAGATCTTCATTAGTTCTCTCAGTCATCTATGGAGAGCCATTCCTGGCTAGCCTGATCTTAGTAAAAAATTATAGTTTATATTATCTTATCAAAATAATATCTATTGTTCTGTACTGCATTTATCACAGATTTTAATTTTACAATTTTTCTTTTATTTTAAATAAAATATATCTCTTCCTTCAAAGAGTTCTATTAATTCTAGCACAATGCCTGGCATATCATAAATGCTCGATCCATTTTGGTTTCCAAAAAACAAGTGAATGGGTATCATTCAGTTTCTTGACCCTCTGAATGCTTCTTTCTTTAAGTTCAAAAAGGAATCTCATTAATCCTTGGCCAGTCAATGAATCATCTAGACTAGGTTCAAGTATCCATCTTCAGTTCAATCAGTCATGGTCAAGGTAGGGTCATATGGATGTAGAGCTTCTTCTACAATGGCCACTGGGGCAAAATTTGTAGAAAGAGCCATGGTTACAAAGACTAATGTGAGGCATGCCTAGCTCATGCAAATTCTATAAATGAAATAAAATTAACTTTCTTAAAAAATGCTTTATAGAATGAGTGTTTTAAGTTTTCAGGTATGGGAATGTATTCATGCATGGGTGAAATGTGAGTGCTTATGATAGATATGTGAGTTTGCATTCCCTTCCCACCCCACCAATTCTTTCTTTGGGTCATTGACCAACAGTATAGCTGAAGCCAAAGCTCCAAATGATGGGAAACCAAAGACAGCTCTTCGCCTCACAGTGAACCAAAACAAACTAGCTTTTCTAAATAAAATAAATAAGACATAATTTTAATATGTACATAATTCAAAAACATAGTAGAAAAGCTATTTGAAATCATAAATAAATTATTGCATATCGAAAACACTTTATCTTTCAGAGAAGTATTAAAAATTTAAATAAAATTATCACAATTAAGTATTGATATAGCTTAAATACAATGGCAATAAATATTACAAAAAGATCTTTAAATAAAATATTTCTTAATATCTGGAAATCATTCACTTTTTTGGAATAATACTCACTATAACCAAATTCAAAATCAACAAAGTGATTAGAGGTTCTCTTGGAGTCTTCTATACCAGGATATAATCTTATACAGCAGGAAAATCAAACCATATTTGAAAAATTAACTGAATTTGGTGGTTAACAGAAACCATGTGGAGAGAGTGTGATAATGGGAAAAAAACACTGGACGAGAAGGAAAAGACCTGAAATCATATACATAGCTGCCTCATTGTTGAATTAATGTAATTTATACATTAAAACTTATTTTGTTATTATCATTCTTATTATAAGCTAATTCAAAGGGGGTACACACTATCTAGTGAAGGCTGTGGAAAACAGTCCCTTAGTTTGCAAGAAGAAAAAACTTAGAACTCCTGTTTATATTTCATTAATCTTTCCATATTTCTATTTTTGTGTTTTATATGTACATAAAATATTGGTACAGTAGTACTTTGTGAACCCTAAGTGCTAAGAAGGGCTCCTGGTGACTAACGGTTCAAAAAAAAAGGCAGAGCCTGGCAGCCATTTCTGCACAGGGGCTTCTCATGCAAACTGAACTTCACAGAGAAACCTCTGCTCTACACTGCCTGCCTCAGCACCACTGAAGTGCCTGTCTGCACTGTGCTTCTGCCGTCTGCACCAACCCTTTATAAAGCAGTTCTGGGAATCCTATTTCAACCAAAAGGACTGAAGTTTTCCCATCCAATCACAACTGTACAACTCTGACCAATCAGAGTGGTCCTTTTCTAACCAATCAGAGTAGTCCTTTCTGACCAATCAGAGGTCAGGGGCGGGGACTTTCACCTATATAAGCCAGCTCTCCGCTGTCTCTGGAGCAGCAGTTTCCAGGAAGACTGAGAATATAGGGCTGGAGAAGAAGCACCGAAGGTGGTCTGAAGTAGAGCCTAATGGAGCCGCCTAGCTGAAGAAGACCAGAGGAGGAGTGAGGCTGGGCCAAGCCGGCCAGGACCTTGTGGCATGGAGATGAGCAAATTGGCGGCGGTCTTCTGGAAGGCGGTGACCAAGATGCTGCGGGATCCAGATGCCTGAGCCCAAGGTGGGTGCGCGGCGCGACGCGGAGTTCAGGCTTTTGTGTGGGCCAAGGGCCAGCCTGAGCCCAAGGTAGGTGCGCGGTGCAGCACGGAGTCCAGGCTTTTGTGTGGGCCAAGGGCCAGCCGCAGAGGCAGCTTCGGAGAGGCTGTCCTGCACTGTGTCACGGTCGCTAAAGTCCTACCCATGACCCCCCACCCCACCCCCAGATGAGCTCTAGAGGGAGGGTGCTGCTCAGGAATGCTGAGCGGCCTGGAGCAGATGCTCCCTAGAGGCCGGGGACAGGTGTGGGGGGCACCAGCTTTGCTGCTTCGGATGGCGCATTCCGATGCAACCAAAGGCCTTTTTCTTTTCTGTGAATTGTCTTTTATTTTATTGACTTTATTTTAAAATGTCCTTATTTATTTTAAAATATTGTTGGAGAGTGTTACAGATGTCCTCCCCTTTTTTTCCCCATTGCCCCCTCCTCCTGGTTCCCATGTAGTCCCACCCAGGCCTTCACCGCCCTATAGTCTGTGTCCATGGGTAATGGATACATGCATGTACATTTATTGTGAATCTCTCCCCGCCCTCTACTTCCACCCTCTTCCCTCTGAGGTTTGTCAGTCTGTTCCGCGTTTCCATGCCTCTGTTTCTATTTTATTCATCAATTTACTTGGTTCATTAGATTCCACATATAAGTGAGATCACATCATGTTTTTCTCTGACTGGCTTGTTTCTCTTAACATAATACTCACCAGGTCCCTCCATGCTGTCTCAAAGGTAATAGGTCTTTCTTTTTTACAGCTGCATAGTATTCTATTGTGTAAATATACCACCCGGCACCGACTCATCTATTGCTGGACACTTGGACTGTTTTCAGATCTTAGCTATTGTGAATAGCGCTCTTAGGAACTTAGGGGTGTGTATATTCTTTCTGATTGGTGTTTTGGCATTCTTAGGATATATTCCTAGGAGTGAGATCACTGGGTCAAAAGGCAGATCAACTTTTAATGTTTTGAGGAAATTCCATGCAGTTTCCCATAGTTGCTGTACCAGTCTGCAATTTGACCCATGGTGTACTAGGCTTCCCTTTTCTCCACACCCTCACCAGCACTTGTTTGTATGTTGATTTTTTGACAGTAGCCATTCTGGCAGGTTTGAGGTGATACCTCATTGTCATTTGAATTAGCATCTCTCTGATAACAAGTGACTTTGAGCATTTTTTCAAATGTCTCCTGGCCACTTGAATGTTCTGTTTGGAGAAGTGTCTATTTAGGTCCTCTACCCATTTTTAATCGGATTGTTTGTTTTCCTTTTGTTGAGTTGTATGAGTACTCTATATATTTTGGATATTAACCCCTTATCTGATGTATAATTGGCAAATATATTCTCTCAGACAGTGGGTTTCCTCTTCATTTCCATGCTGGTTTCTTTTGCTGTGCAGAAGCTTTTTAGTTTGATGTAGTCCCATTTTTTTCCCGTTGTTTCTCTTGCCCTAGGTGATATATTGGTGAAAATTCTGTTACGTGAGATGTCTGAAATGTTGCTGCCTACATTTTATTGTAGGGTTTTTATGGTTTCACAACTTACATTGAAGTCTTTCATCCATCTTGAGCTTATTATTGTGTAAGTTGGTGGTCTAGATTTATTTTTTAACATGTAGCTGTCCAATTTTTCCAACACCATTTATTGAAAAGACCTTGTTTACTCCATTTACCTCCTTTGTCAAATATTGTTTTTCTATTTATTTGTTTGTTTATTTTTGTTCCAGATGTTTGTCCCCCCCCATTGACAACCTCCTCCCCTCCCTCCCCGCCCTGTCCCCAGCTTTGTTGTCCATGTCCATTGTTCATACATACATGCATATAAGTTCTGTGGTTTATCTCTCCCCCACCACTCCCTGTTCTGGGGATTGTCAGTCTGTACCCCACTTCCATGTCTCTGGAACTACCTCATTCCTCAGACTGTTATGTTCATTATATTCCAAAAAATAGTAAGATCATATGATACTTATCTTTCTTTTTTTCTTCTTTTTTTTTTTTTAAGAGGCTGTGGAATTTTTTATCCTTACCCGAGGACATATTTTCGTTTTTTGTTCCGATAGAGTGGGAGGGAGAGTAGAGGAAGAGAGAGAGAAATATCGACATGAAAGGGACACATCGAGTGATTGCCACCCGCACGACCCAACCAGGGCTGGGGACAAACTGCAACCAAGGCATGTACTCCCAGCGGGAACCAAACCCAGGTCTCTCGGGACTGCAGGCCAACACTCCAACCGTGAGCCAAACTGGCCAGGGTTTGTCTTTCTTCATTTGGCTTGTTTCGCTTAAGATAATACTTTCCAAATCCTTCCATGTTGTCTCAAAGAAACAGAGATCTTTCCTTCTTAGGCTGCATAGTACTCCATTGTGTATATGTACCACAAATTGTTTATCCATTTGTTTAGTCATGAAACCATAAAGATCCTAGAAGAAAATGTAGGCAACAAAATTTCAGACATCATAGGCAGCAGAACTTTCACTGATACATCACCTAAGACAACAGAAAGAAAGAAGAAAATGAACACATGGGACTACATCCAACTCAAAAGCTTCTGCACAGCAAAAGATACAATCATCAAAATGGAAAGGCATCCCACTGAATGGAAGAGCATAATTGCCAATGATATATCAGATAAAAAGTTAATTTCCAATATATAGAGAGTGCTTATACAACTCAACCAAAAGAAGACAATGAACCCAATTAATAAATGGGCAGAGGAATTAAATACACACCTCTCCAAACAGGACATACAAATGGCTCAGAGACATATGAAGAAATGCTCAACATCACTAGTCATCAGAGAGATGCAAATTAAAACAATGAAGTATCACCTCACACCTGTCACAATGGCTGCCATCAACAAATCATCAAACAACAAGTGTTGGTAAGGGTGTGGAGAAAAGGGGACTCTAGTACACTGCTGGGGAGAACACAGACTGTTACAGCCACTATGGAAAACAATATGGTGTTACCTCAAAAAATTAAAAATTGAACTGCCATTTGACCCAGTGATCACACTTCTAGGAATATACCCTAAGAAGCCTGAAACACCAATCAGAAAGAATATATGTTCATAGCAGCGTTATTTACAATCGCTAAGATCTGGAAACAGCCCAAATGTCCATCAGTTGACAAATGGATCAAAAATCTGTGGTACAAATACACAATGGAGTACTATGCAGCTGTAAGAAAGAAAGATCTTTTATCTTTTGAGATGACATAGAGGGATCTGGAAAGTATTATCCTAAGCGAAACAAGCCAAACAGAGAAAGACAAGTATCATATCATCTCACTCATGTGTGGAATATAATGAACATAACTGTCTGAGCAATGGGGTAGTCCCAGAGACGTGGAAGTAGGGTACAGCCTGACAATCCCCAGAACAGGAGGTGGTGGGGGAGAGATAAACCACAGATCTTATATGCATGTATGCATGAACAAAGGTCATGGACAACAAAGCTGGGGACAGGGTGGGGAGGGAGGAGGATGAAGAAATCAGTGCGGGGAAAAGGAGAAACATTTATAACAAAAATAAATAATTTAATTTAAAAAAGGAGTATAGAACAGAGTTTTATAATTTTTTTAACTTTTTATTTTGAAATAATTATGAAGTCATGAGAAGTTACAAAAAATAGTACAGAGAGTTCCCAGGACCTAGAAACAGGGCAGGGCTAGAAAAGGTTAAACAGTGAGCTAGGCCAAAGTGTCACCACATTCAGGAACCCACCTGTGTGCCAAGAGGAGGGCATGGTCCGGCACTGTGGATCCCAGAGCTGCGCTGGGTGGGTGCATGGCCAATTGGACAGCGGGTTGGGCCCCTGCAGAGACTGGCGACTTGGAGGAAGGCAAGGCAGCCAGTGGCTCTGAGGCGACACTTGTTCCCCCTGGTCAGCTAGACCAAGCTGAGCGAGCAGGACCTCACGGCGCGGACATGAGCAGGTTGGCGGGTGCTCTTGCTCTGCCTGCTGGGCTGCCACATCTGGAAGGCCTTGAACAAGATCTGCAGGATTCAGATGCCTAAGCCCAAGGTGGGTGCGTGGTGGGACCAGGAGTCGAGGTTTTTGTGTGGGTCAAAAGCCTGCTGCAGAGGCAGGGTTGGGGAGGCTGTCACTCTGCACTGTGTCAGGTTCACCAGAGTCGTGCCCGCGGCCCCCAGAGATGCATTCCAGAGGGGGGGCAGCACCCAGGGACACTAAGTGGCCAGGAGTAGATGTTCCCTAGAAGACAGGGACAGGTGGGGGTGTGGGTGGCACAAGCTTTGCTGCTTTGGGTGGTGCATTCGATGCAACCGAAGGTCTTTTACTTTTCTGTAAATTATCTTGTATTTTATTTTAAAATTTATTAATTTTTAAATATTGTTGAGAGTGTTACAGATGTCCTCCCCTTTTAATCCCCATTGCTCCTCTCCTACTGGTTCCCATTTTGCCCCAGGCCTTCACCACCCTATACTCTGTGGCCAGCCCTGAACATGAACAAGCTGGATGGCACCCATCCAGGCCCACAAATGGGGCAGTCTGAACAAGTCCAGGGTTGATGCCCCTATACATGTAAACACCTAGGGCAGCCCTGGACACAACCAACGTGACGTCCTCATCCAGGCCCAAATTCAGGACCGACCTCGACACGACCAATGTGGACAGCCTTGATCCAGGATCCTAACTGGACTAAGCCTGGACACCAGAAGGCTATATGGCTCCATATTAGCCTCCAACTGGATCAACCCTAGACACCAGCAGGCTGGACAGCCCCATAAAGGCCGACAACAAGGTCAGACGTGGATTACTCCAGGAGGGGGGCGCCATCCAGGACCACACACGAGTCAGCCCTGGACATGACCAGGCTGTAAGGCACAATCAAGGCTCCACACCAGGGCCAACCCTGGACACGACCAGGCTAGATGTCCCATTGAGGCCCCACAGTGGGGCCAGCCCTGAACATAACCAGCATAACATCATCCTGGGCCAAACACAGGCCCAATGTGGACTCCCACAAAAGGACCCACCCTGGACACGACCACAGTGGATGGCCGCCAAATGGATGTGAAGGCATCATTCAAGCCAACTTCTGGGACATTTATGGACATAAGAAAGGTGGACAACCCCCATCCAGGCCAACACCCAAGCCAGTGCTGGACATGACCAGGCTGGACAGGCCATTCCAGGCCAACGCCTGGGACAGCCCTGGACACGACCAGCGTGAAGTCCTCGTCCAGGCCCAAACACTGGCATGACCTGGACAAAAAAGGTGGATGGCCTTGATCCAAGCCCTCGTCCTGACCAGCCCTACACCATCAGGCATGATGGCCCCATCCAGACGCACACCTGGGCAGCCCTGGACAGGACCAGGCTGTAAGGCTCAATCAAGGCTCCACAACCGGGCCAGCCCAGGATACGACCAGGCTGTAAGTTCCAATCAAAGCTCCACACCAGGGCCAGCCCTGGACACAACCAAGCTGTAAGACCCAAAGAAGGCTCCATACCCGGGCCAGCACTGTATACGACCAGGCTTTAAGGCCCAATTAAGGTTCCACACCTGGGCCAGCCCTGGACACCACAGGGCTGGACGTCTTAATCAAGGCCCCACAGTAGGGACAGTCCTGGACACAACCAGGATACAAAGATCTGGACATAACTAGCGTGATGTCCTCATCCAGGCCCACACCTGGCCACGATCTGGACACAACCAGTCACGATGTTTTCGTCACACCTTCCTTGGACACAACCAGCCTGGAAGGCCCCATCCTGGCCCACACCCGGGCCAGGTCAGGACATGACCAGGTTGGAAGGTTTCATCCAGGCCGACATCCAGGCAAGGTCTAGACACGACCATATTGGACGGTCCACAGCCAGGCCCACACCCGGGCCAGGTCTGGACACGACCAGGCTGGATGGCCCCATCCAGGCCCACACAGGTGCCAGCCCTTGACATTACCAGGCAGGACATCCTTTTTCTGGCCCCACACCTAGGCCAGCCCTGGCCTGCCCAATTGGGCCCCACACCTGTGCTTGCCATGGAAAAGACCACACATGGACAGCACTGATCCAGGCCAACACCAGGGCCAGACTGGACAACTCCAGGGCAGACTCCACCATGCATGCCCACATCTGGGACAAAACTGGACACGAACACCGTAAATACCTCATCCAGGCCCAAATTGAGGCCCGACCTGACACTACCAATGTGGATGGTCTTGATCCAGGCCCCAAACCGGACCAATCCTGGACACCAGCAGGCTGGACAATGCCATACAGGTCCACATCAGGCCAGACATGGACACCAGCAGGCGGGACCGCCCAATAACGGGCCACACCCAGGACAGATCTGGATTAGTCCAGGCAGGAAGGCCCCATCCAGGGCCACACACGAGCCTGCCTTGGACACGACCAGGATGGAAGACCCAATCAAGGCTCTACAACAGGGCCAGCCCTGGACATGACCAGGCTGTAGGGCCCAATCCGGACTCCACAAACAAGCCAGCCCTGAACACGACCAGACTGTGTTGCCCAATCAGGGCTCCACAACCAGGCCAGCCCTGGACACAACCAGGCTGTCAGGCCTAATCAAGGCTCCACAACCGAGCCAGAATTTGACATTACCAGGCAGGACATCCCCTTTCAGGCCCCTGAGCTAGGCCAGCTCTGGAAACGACCAGGTTGGCCAGCCCCATTCAGGCCCTACACCTGGGCCAGCCCTGGACATGATGATGGTGGAAGGCCCCCACCCAGGCCCAAACTCGATCCAGCCCTGGATTCGACCAGGCCAGTAGTCCACATCCAGGTCTAGAGTGAGGCCAGCCTTTCACATTACAAGGCTGGACTTCCCCTTTAGGCCCCACAGCTAGGCCTGCCCTGGACACGATTAGGCTGACTGGCCCAATTCATGCCCTACACCTGGGCCAGCCCTGGACACTACAAGTCTGCCGGCCCAGTTAGGCCCCACACCTGGGCCTGCCAAGGACACCACCATGGTGGCAGGACCAATGCAGGCCAACACCTGGGCCAGACGGGACAAGTTCAGGGTTGACACCACCATCCAGGCCCACACCTGGGACAGAACTGGAAATGACCAGAGCAAAGTCGTCACCTAGGCCCTAATTCAGGCCTGATCTGGACACAACCAATGTGGACAGCCTTGATCCAGGCCCCTAACTGAACCAGCCCTGGACAGCAGCAGGCTGGATGGCCCCATACAGGGCCACACCTATGCCAGACCTGGATTACTCAGGGCAGAAAGGCCCCATTCAGGCCCACACATGGGCCAGCCCTGGACACACTAGGCTGTAAGGCCCAATCAAGGCTCCACAACCGGGCCAACCCTGGACATGACCAGTCTGGATGTCCCATTAAGGCCCCACAGTGGGGCAAGCCTTGGACACAACCAACCTACCCAGCCCTGGACATAGCCAGCGTGACATCATCACCCTGAACCAAACACAGGCCCGACCTGGACACCCACACACAGGCCTGCCCTGGACATGACCACAGGGGATGGACGCCATCCAGGCTTGAAGGAACCATCCAAGCCAAACACTGGGACAGTTCTGGACACGACAGTGGTGGATGCCACCATCCAGGCTCACACCTGGGCCAGTGCTGGACACGACCAGGCTGCACGGGCCATGACCAGGCTGCACGGGCCATTGTAGGCCCACACCTGGGAAAGCCCTGGAAAGGGCAATGTGAAGTCCTCATCCAGGCTCATACCCAGCATGACCTGGACAAAACAAAGATGGATGACCTCATCCAAGTTCTCACCCGGACCAGGTCTACACCATCAGTCATGATGGCAAAATCAAGGCTCCACACCCAGGCAAGGCCTGGACATGACCAGGCTGGCCGGCCCCTTTCGGGCCCTACACCTGTGCCAGACCTGGACACAAGAAGTCTCCCGGACCAATTAGACCCCACACCTGGGCCTGCCATGGACATGACTACGGTGGACGGCACCGATTCAGGCCAACACCCGGGCCAGACTGGACAAGTCCAGGGTTGACACCAACATCCAGGCCCACACCTGGGATGGAACTGGACACGAACACCGTTAATACCTCATCCAGGCCCAAATTTAGGCCCGACCTTGACACGACCAATGTGGACGTACTTGATCCATGGCCCCAACCAGAACAATCCTGGACACCAGCAGGATGGACAATGCCATACAGGTCCACATCAGGCCAGACCTAAACACCAACAGGCTAGATAGCCCAATAATGGGCCACACCCAGGCCAGACCTGGATTAGTCCAGGCAGGAAGGCCCCATCCAGACCCACACACAAGCCAGCCCTGGACATGACCAGGATGGAAGACCCAATCAAGGCTTCGCATCTGGGCCAGGCCTGGACACGACCAGGCTGTAAGGCCCAATCAAGGCTCCCCACCCAGGCCAGCCCGGGACACGACCAGGCTAGATGTCCCATTAAGGCCCCACAGTGGGGCCAGTCCTGGACATAACCAGCATGACATCATCCTGGGCCAAACACAGGCCCAACGTGAACGCTGACCCAAGGACTCGCTCTGGACACAAACACAGTAGATGGCCGCAAACCAGGCTTGAAGGCACCATCCAAGGCAACTTCTGGGACAGTTCTGGACATATGAAATGTGGACAACCCCCATCGAGGCCAACACCCAAGCCAGTGCTGGACATAACCAGGCTGGACAGGCCATTCCAGGCACATACCTAGGACAGCCCTGGACACGACAACGTGAAGTCCTCATCCAGGCCCACACACTGGCATGACCTGGACAAAAAAAGGTGGACAACCTTGATCCAAGCCCTCATCTGAACCAGCCCTATACCATCAAGCCAGATGGCCCCATCCAGACCTACACCTGGGCAGCCCCGGACAGGCCCAGGCTGTAGGGTCCAATCAAGGCTCCACACCAGGGCCAGCCCTGGACACAACCCGGCTGTAAGACCCAAAGAAGGCTCCACGCCCAGGCCATCCCTGAACATGACCAGACTGTGTTGCCCAATCAGGGTTCCACAACCAGGCCAGCCTGGACACAACCAGGGTGTCAGGCCCCTTCGAGGCTCTACAACTGGGCCAGACTTTGACATTACCAGGCAGGACGTCCCCTTTCAGGCCCCTCAGCTAGGCCAGCTCTGGAAACGACCAGGCTGGCCGGCCCCATACACGCCCACACCTGGGCCAGACCTGGATTAGTCCAGGCATAAAGGCCCTATTCAGGCCCACACACGGGCCAGCCCTGGACACGACTAGGCTCACCGGCCTCATTCAGGCCACATACCTGGGCCAGCCCTGGACATGATGATGGTGGACGGCCCCCATCCAGGCCCAAACTCGATCCAGCCCAGGACTCGACCAAGCTGGTTCAGATGAGGGCTTGTCCACATCCAGGTCGACAGTGAGGCCAGCCTTTCACATTACAAGGCAGGACTTCCCCTTTAGGCCCCACAGCTAGGCCAGCCCTGGACACTACAAGTCTGCTGGCCCAATTAGGCCTCACACCTGGGCCTGCCAAGGACACCATCACGGTGAACGACACCTATCCAGGCCAACACCCGGGCCAGACAGGACAAGTCCAGGGTTGACGCCACCATCCAAGCCCACACCTGAGACAGAACTGGACACTACCAGTGCAAAGTCATCACCCAGGCCCTAATTCAGGCCTGATCTGGACACAACCAATGTGGACAGCCTTGATCCAGGCCCCTAACCGGACCAGCCCTGGACAGCAGCAGGGTGGATGGCCCCATACAGGCTCACACCTGGGTCAGCCCTGAATTAGTCAGGGCAGAAAGGCCCCATGCAGGCCCACACATAGTCCAGCCCTGGACACGACCAGGCCATAAGGCCCTATCAAGGCTCCACAACTGGGCCAGCCCATGACACGACCAGGCTGGACGTCCCATTAAAGCCCCACAGTGGGGCAAGTCTTGGACACAACCAGGCTACCCAGCCCTGGACATAGCCAGCGTGACATCATCACCCTGGTCCAAACACAGGCCCGACCTGGACTCCCACACATGGGCCAGACCTGGATTATTTTAGTCAGAAAGGCCCCATCCAGGCCCACACACGAGCGAGTCTTGGACACGATCAGGCTGTAAGGCCCAATCGAGGTTCCATACCATGCCCTTCTTTGAACACGACCATGCTGTAAAGCCCCATCCAGGTCTTCGCCGTGCACCCACCTTGGGCTCAGGCATCTGTATCCCGCAGCATCTTGGTCACCCCTTCCAGAAGTGGTAGCTCAGCAGGCAGAGCAAGAGCGCTGCCAACCTGCTCATCTTCACGCTGTGAGATCCCTGCCGGCTTGGCATAGCTGACCAGGGGGACCCAGTGGCACCTCACGGGCACCTGCTGCTTTGCCTGCCTCCACGTGGCCAGTCTCTGCACCCACCTGACCCACTGTCCAACTGGCCACGCGCCCGGCCTGCACAGCTCTGTGATCCATAGCCCTGGACCACGTCCCCCTTTGGCACACAGGTGGGTTTCTGAATGTGGTGACACCCAGGCCCTGCTCACTGTTTCACCTTTTCTAGCCCTGCCCTGCCTGTGGGCCACGAGCCGTGCCCAGTTCCTGGATCCTGGGACCTATTTGTACTATTTTTTGTAACTTTTTATGAGTTCGTAATTATTTCAAAATAAAAAAGTTAAAAAAACTTATAAAACCGTGTTGTATACTACTTTTTGTTAAAATTAATTTTCTTATTTTTGTGACAGATGTTTCTCCTTTCCCCCCACTGATTTCCCCCTCTTCCTCCCTCCCCACCCTGTCCCCAGCTTTGTTGTCCATGACCTTTCTTCATGCATACATGCATATAAGTTCTGTGGTTCATCTCTCCCCCACCATCCCTTTTGCTGAGGATTGTCAGTCTGTACCCCACTTCCGTGTCTCTGGGACTACCCCATTTCTCAGACTGTTATGTTCATTATATCCTGCAAATAAGTGAGAATATATGATACTTGTCGTTCTCTGGTGGGCTTGTTTCACTTAGGGTAATACTTTCCAGGTCCCTCCATGTCGTCTCAAAGGATAAAAGTTCTTTCTTTCTTACAGCTGCATAGTACTCCTTTGTGTATATGTACCATGGCTTTCTTAAACCATTTGTCAGCTGATGGAAATTTGGGCTGTTTCCAGATCTTAGCTATTGTCAATAGTGCTGCTACCAAAACTTGGGGGTACAATAAATTGCAATAAAGCATTATTGATCTCTGACTTTAAGCAATAGGTAAGTTGTTCTTAACTTATTGAAACATAAGACTGTGTAGGATCATATGATCTTCAACATTAACACAGTGTGAGTCCTAACAGAAGTGCAAAACAAGTAACTAAACCTATTAAAAACCCTGATTAAGACAGTATAACAAACCATGATGTGAAATAATAGAGTTAATCTAAATCTGCAATATATAAATCACAAAACTAAAAAATTTTTATCATAACAATTATGACTTCCCAAGCCAGAGAAAGCTTACTGATTACTTCAAGAATCATGTAAAGTTGATAGATAACAGGTATTCTGTAAGTTGCAAGAACAATTGAGTAGCTGAAGATTGCATAAATGTGTGTCACATAATATCAAATTTATTTGCAAAAATTATACAATCTGGAATGCTTGAATATGAAACAATAATGTACTGAAACATACATTTATAAGAAAATGAGAGCAATCATTAATATAAAATGTATTTTGGGGATGCATTAAGTTAGCAGTGCTATTACGGTTATATAGGTAATGTAAGTTCTTTTCAGTCAGCTACTCAGAATTACTGTCTTATTCATTTATACCTTCTTCTTTGCAAATCTAGTACCTTTTTTGTGTCTTCAGGTTTATCTTGCTTAGAATCTTCAAAGTCTCAAGCGTAAATATTGATCAGGGCAGAGGCATTGAGGACTACTTCCTCTAAACATGCTGAAATGTAAAAATGTTCCTAGTGTTACCAGGGGAAAGACTTTTTGGCCAGTCTAACCTCTCCATGAGGATGTTTCTCTACCCTCCTTAGTCTTTTCCAACCATGCCTTTCACATTTTTTCTGACTGACAAATGCTCCTTGGGAATGTTTTGATCCTTATATCTTCTGTCTTATCAAATTCAGGGTTTCTTCCTCATCTTCCTGGGAATGCTACATTTTGAAAGTATCCCAGACCTTTTATTTCTGAGGCTCTGCTATCTTATTCACATTTAAAGTCAAAGAGGCAGGTAAACTACACTACTTCCAGCATTTGGTTGATCTGGGGTCTCAAACTCCCAAGGACACACCTCAACTCACAATGTTAAAGGCTGAAAGTTATTACTTGAAATATAAGAAGCTGTCTTTTCTTCCTGATCTATTTTGTTGAGATTTTCATTCTCTACTTTTGATGCTATAATGTTGGGGGGCAGTTCTTCATATTGTCCAGCACACACACTGGCTGCGCAGTGCTGACCACCATTCTCATCTTTTGCTCTCCCTGGGGGAACGTGAGCCTTGGAAATCAAATGCTTCTCTTCTTCAGAAAGGGCCTGACCTTGGCTCTCCCAAGGGCAGACCTCAGCCTTGGCTATGCCCTTCTGATTGGACTGCTGACATAGTTCAGCTGCCTTAGGCTTGTGACAAGATTTCTCCTTTAAGAAAAAGGTTGGATTTTTTTTTATTTCAGAAGCTGCAATAGATACCTGCTTTTGAACTTATGATTCTGAAGGCACAGGACCAAGGGTCAAGTCATAGATCTCCCAAGGGCACACTCCCTATGTCACAGCTGTCCTTTATCTCTGTGGTGCCTGGGCTCCTGTCAGAATTGGCAGTAGGGGGTTGGACCTTTGTTCTTTCATAATCCCAGCTTTCTGATGCTTTCTTGGCTCTTTCAAATGATTGGAGTTTGGGGGGACAGAATCTTTAGACTCCGTATTATCTGAAAGTGAGTATTTTCTGTTTGTCTCTTTATCTTTTGGCAGATGTTTCTGGGATTTAGTACATTCTTCTATACCTGATGTTTGGGTTTTTCCAGATAATCCAAGAGTCTTCTCCTTGGCACTCACTATGACACTGAGAGACTTCTGTAACATGTGCATGGGTGCGCTGGCTCCTTCTCTGAACTGAAACTGTGAGCACTTGCTGACTTACACACCAAAGGCACAGACTCTGTGGACTCAGCCTATTTTTTTTCAGTGTTTTTGTTAGGTTTTACCTGACTGAGATTGCAGTGTATAATTTTCTGTAGCTTCCTCTTCTTGGCTGTCAGCGGGTAAGCTACTGGACTCTTCCACTTGGTCTCTCACAGGATCGTCAGTGCTGTGGGATTTCTTCAGGGAGAAGACTCAGTCTTTCAGGGACTCCTTCCTGGGTTTCCCAGACTCCTGTGGGTTCTTCCTAACAAGGGCAGTGCTTTTGGCTGTGCTGTGGTCTGTGACTTCCTTGTCCTCTTTGGAACACTGTCGGCTGACTATCTCTGGGATCTCAGTTATACGCCTCATGATAGAAGGGCCTAAGCCCTTCTTGGAGCACTGCTTTTTCTGGAGCTGGGGGTTATTTGTGATCATCTTCTTCCTTTTATATATTCCCAGCTGGGCACAGAGTTTCTTCAGCTCATCCTGCCAAAACAAGAGTAAATTCACAGAGCTATGGAACTTAGTGTCTCAGCCAGATAATATTAATGAAGGTCATTTTAATGAAATAAACTTAAGCTCTTTAAGGAAATTGTTCTACAGTTTTTCCTAACATTTCTACTCATCAACTTTGTCCTCATTCTTACCCTCTGATTATTTTGTGTTTTATTTCACATAAATTGAAACTTTAAAACAAACCCATGCATGCTAGCCTTGCTTCATGGAGAAAGAACTTTGAACTTTCAAGTTGTGTGGGCCAGACTGAGTCTGGACCATAATAAAACACAGAATATTGTCTACTGATAAACCATATCCCCTGGACAATATTGAAAGTATTAGATAGCCATTGATTAAGTTACACATAATGTTAGATAAGGGTTAGGAAACAGCAGACTATTAAATACAAAAAGCTTCTTTTTCCTCCAAATGCTGACGTATCATCACAGATTATTTAAAATAATCTAGGCTCTCTGCTCACAGATGTAGCCTACCTTTCCATCAGCAAAATGTCATAAACCATGTCATGGAACATGTATAACAAGTTCATCATATGACTACCAAAAAGTCAGTTGAGACTATCAGATCAGTTTGTTCACTCTAATTTATACCAGGGTTGCATGGTTTAGAACAGGATTAACTGCGTGCACTTGGTGTCTTTAGTTCTTACATAAATGTACATTTTCTCATTTTCTTTCTAATACACACACACACACACACGAGCACACACATACACCAACCCACACAAGCTCACCTGTATAAATAGGATGAATCTGAAATAGGAAAGAAATACTAGTATCACCCGGATGTCCTCTGGATCCAAGCTGTGCTCACTCCAAGCCAAGTTGATACTGCTATTCAGGTAGGATCGAGACCAGCCCATGTCTAGCTCATCCTTACATGCTTCTGTAGCAATGTCATCTCATGGGTTATTGCTTGAATGTGAAAACTGTAATAGATATTCAATCTGAGCTCTAGACATTACCCACTATAAAACATAACATTGTAATAATAATTTTCTAAAGGCTCTAGTGTTATTATTGTTTCTTCAGCTTAGATGAATTTGTTCGCTGAACTCTTTACAAAATTTGCTGCTGTATTTGTGTTTTACATTCCACATTACACACTAATCAGGTACTTGGTTCCCTCTTTGACTTTTGTCTAGGCTCTCAGTGTCTTATTATTTCTTTCCACAATAATTGCACATTGAAAATAAAAATAAGGCCCTGGCCAGTTTGGCTCAGCAGTTGGAGCATTGGCCTGCAAACCAGAGAGTTCTGGGTTTGATTTCTGCTAGGAGCACATACCAAGAAAAAAAGAAAATAAGTACAAGAATCCAAAGACATGTTCTCTAAAAGTAGCAACTGAGACCCACTGGCAGATGGATAGGAATTTTGTTTTTTGAGCTTATTTATAAGAATTGAGTTTTTTTCTTGAGCAGTCTTAGAGAGTAGCATGAGTTTAAGAAGCAGTTATTTGTCAGATATTGTCCATTTCCTGCTTTATTATTTTTCTCTATCTAAAATACTATTTTAAATATTTACCTTATTTATCTTTTCTGTTTCTCCATCCCTTCATCCAAGAGAGCACAGATTTTTATCTATTACTCTTACTCCAGAATCTAGAACAGTGCTTAGCAAAGCCCCTCAATACTTTTTCAGAATTTTCTGTTATCGAGTTATAATTCACATACCATAAACTTCTCAATATAAGCTATACAATATAAGCTATACAATGTATTTTAGTATACTCACAAGGTTGTCTTACAGAATATTTTCAACACCCCCAAAAGAAACCTTGAACATATTAAGCAGTCACTTGCATTTGTCCTCCCCCCAACCCTAGCTGGTGACAACCACTAAACTGCTTTGTGTCCCTGTACACTGCCTGATTTGGACTTTTCACATGAATGGAATCATGCAACATGTGGTCTTTGTGTCTGGCTTCTTTCACTCAGCATGATGTCAAGTTTTGTAAAAGCTGTAGCATGTATCAGTGCTTCATTCCTTTTTATTAATAAATAATATTCCACTGTATGGATATACTACCTTTTATTTATACATTTATCAGTTGATGGAAATTTGGGTTATTTCCACTTTTGGGCTATAATGAATATTGCTGCTATGAACTTTTACGTACACATTTTTGTATGACTCTATGTTTTCAATTTTCTTTGGACCTTAATAGCAATTTATTGAATGAATGAAAAATAGTCTGAGTATATTATGCAAAGTATATAAATGGTTAAGATAAGTTGTGGTAACAAACTAATCCATGAAAATTGTGGCTATCTGGTATAATCCAAATAAGAAAATAGGTATTTGCTTTTTAAAAAAATAATTATTTGGCCTTTTCAATCAGGCTGCATTTTAATGTTTTGGTTAAGTCTGAGGGTTGAGGGAAAGCCTGAGGTGAAAGATAAGAAATTATAGTTCTTTCAGCTGTTCTAATGTTGCCTTGTGTGACAGTGATAAAGACTGATCTTTTCATAAGGTATACAAATGTCTAATGATTATGTCATGCACTTGAAACTGATATAATATAATATTGTATATTAAGTATTATTGAGAAATAAATTTAAGAAAGAAAAAAGATATATAATGGTCTAATATTTTGTTGTTCTATGTGTAAAAGTGTAAAATAATGATAATGCTGTAATTTGTATTATCTGTTTTTTTTCTCTGATATTATTTTATGTCATTCCAGGCAACCTTATTGCTATCTTGTCATAGATGAAAAAACAAACTTAGAGAGCTAAGAAGTCTTGGCTAATGTCATATTACACTGCTGGGTTGGGGTTAAGCATGAGTTCAGAATCTATGTATTCTGAGTCATGGCCCATTTCCCTTACTTTATTATGCTGCCTATAAAAGTCTTTGTCATAATTTATCATTATTAAGCAAGACTCTTCTATGCACAATATAATAATAATTTATTTCTATTTAAATGAAAAATTATTTGTTTAAAACAATATTTCTCTGAATATGACTTCAAAACAAGAGAATTTTAGAACAGTATAATTCTCATTAAAAATGATTTTGGCCCTGGCCAGTTTGGCTCAGCGGTTGGAGTGTCGGCCTGCGGTCCGGAGAGACCTGGGTTCGGTTCCCGCTAAGGGCATGTACCTCGGTTGCAGTTTGTCCCCGGCCCTGGTTGGTCGTGCGGGTGGCAGCCACTCGATGTGTCCCTTCACATCGATGTTTCTCTCTCTCTCTCCCTTCCTCTCTCTCCCTCCCATTCTATCTGTACAAAAAATGGAAAAATACCCTCAGGTGAGGATTAAAAAAAAAAAAATGATTTTGATGTTATAGCTATAATGAAAGCTACCTTGAATCCCATAATAATGAAAACATAACTGGATATTAAAATACTGAGAAAAAGACTAAAATGGATTATAGGTTTTGTAAAGATCAAGTCATTTAAAAATTATGTGAGATATTTAATAAATCTCAAAGGAAAACAGATACCTAGTTTCTTGAGGAGGGAGCTTTAAAAACATTTTAGATGTCAAGCAAATCTCCACACCTTCCTTTGCCTATATTGCCAGATGTTTTTAAAGGAGAAACAGCTCAAGGCTCATGTGAGATAACTGTCTTGCAAGAGAAAATAACGTTAGAGAAATACCTTTGGAATCAAAAGCAACCCAATGGTAACTGTCACAGTCAAATGAGTATGTGCAAAATACAGCATCAACATCCAGTCAGACTGAAGCCTTGAGGCAAGAACAAATCTGAAATGAGAATTCACCAAGTTAGCAATCTAACAAGATCTCTACTTAAAACACTAGAAACTTGTAAACTCTTTACCTCAATTTATTAAGAAAAAGACATAAAGAAAACAGAAAGAAAAGAAAATTATATTGTTGTTTTATGACATATTTTCATCACAGAAGAATAAGAACCTTGGTAAACCTAATTGGATACATAATATATGACCTCTCTATTATTTATTATTTTAAATTATCCATGGTTAGAAAGAGAGCATAGACAAATATAATGCATTAAACATTTCCTCAGATTATTATTTTGTATATACGTTGACTCTACAAAGCAAAAGCAGCAAATATATGTTAATTCAATAAAAGAATTGTTACACATTGGCAATTTCTGGCAAATTTGGGTTGTAAGACATGTCCAAATAACTCTCGAGTCTACATTCTTCATTTAAAAACATTAATTAGAATTAAAATGGTGAATCTTTAAAAAAATACTTTTGACATATACTGACATCAATTATCCTTAAATAATCAACTTTTAATTACTACTAGGGTTTTCAGGATGCAGTTCTGACTAGAAATATCTTAAGAGCAATTGGATTTTGGAGTAATTTTAAAGCTTCATTTTTAATAGGGGAGTATTTCAACTTTAAAAAATAGGTCTAAAAGTCAAGAACATAGAAATATTTGAAAATTGAGCTTAGCAATAAGAGCAAACTTTAAAAAAATATTTGTACTTTCTCTAAGGTCTGCTTTATGCTTGGTAGTAACAATAAGCAAAGAATTACAACAGACTGGGAGCAATGCCCTCTGCATTATTTACCCTCGTAGGCTTAATCCTTGTAATGTACTTTCATTCAATCTGACAATTTGGTAAAAATGAAAGTACATGTGTACATAATATGTAGTCATAATTATATATGTCTGTATGTATATATGTATACATATTCATATGTATATATAATTTTATATCTTAAGCAAACAAAAAGAAGCATGTATACCCTATTGATAGAGAATATCTTTGCTGATATCAGAATACTTATGTAATATTATTTCATTCCAGGAAAATATCACCAAAATGGTTCCACATGATTTAAATTATGATGTTATTTTTTACTTATACTTGGACTATATCAATATTGGAACTAAGCATACATGAATTCAGTCTATGTGTAAATAAGAAATTGTACATACTTGGTTTAATTATTTTTGCCTAATTTTTGTTCACTACTTATCCCCCTAAAATCAGTGTTCTGTAGATTTACTGTGTTAAATTATATTTCCATCTTTGGTTCTTTATGGCTATAGAAATTAAATTTCCAAAAGAGAGTAGCTAACATACAGGGTGGGGCAAAAGTAGGTTTACAGTTGTGAGTATGCAAAACACAGATTTTTTATATCAACAACTATAAACCTACTTTTGTCCTGCCCTGTAATTTGTATGGATATTGTATATCCATACAGTGGAATATTATATGATTCTTTGAAGCCAATATGCCACAATCTCAAGTCTAGTATACATAAAAAGTTATGTCAGATTTGGAACTTAAAATGTAGGGATTTCCATCAGGTTTGTTTAGGCTAGCCTAAGAAAAAACTAAAGCCTACCAAGGCTGGTCATTCTACTGCCACTGAAAGTCCTCCCGGTTCAAAACTGATAGGGGACCACATAGTTGTATAGAAAAAAATTGATCTTGTGAGGATGCTTTATCTAGTCCATACCAAATCTACTAGGGGCAACATGAATATATTCAGTCAGAGCTGTTTCCGTAAACTCAGCTTACAGTTAGTATGGTTCTTCTTGCTGCACTAGGGGTTGTTTGGGACTCTGTAGAAAAGAGTATCTGAAGTGTGGCTAACAATCAGATGTCATTTGAAGAGTGGGAGGATTCCGTGGTCAATTAAGTTTGGAAAATGCTGGTTAAAGCTTAATAAACTTTTTATGTCAGACCTTCTCAGAATGTTAGTTTGCATTGTAATTTTTTAAAAAGGGAACTATTGAATGCCGTGTATCATAAATACACACATATAAAAATATCAAAAAGTAACACTAATATATTAACAGTGCTTATCTTTGCATGGTTGAATTAGGAAGTTTATCTATCATTTTATGTTTTTTTGGTAATGACTATTGTCTTAAGATTTTTTAAAGTTTATTAAAAATAATTTACCTCTCTTACTTTTGATACAGTGTAGACTACTTGAGAGTTTAAAATCCACTGGAAAAAAATATTTAGTGATGAAAATTGAACAGGGTAAATCAAGGTAAAAAAGAATATAGATCATTTTAGGTAACTGTTTAGAACAGATTTAATTTCTTGGGTAATTGACTTGGTTCTAAGGACTATAGCAGGCAATTGTAGGGCAGAAGTGGGAAACCCTTTGCATGGTAGTAACACTGCCAATGGGAGACACTAAAACTCATCTGTAATAAACTTTCTTGTATGACTAAAACTCTTTAGTTGGTTTCTTAATGTAACATTTAATGTATAAATGGTTTTAGGGAAGATCTTAAAACATACGTGCTTGGTGCTTGATATTCTGGAAACAAACAAGCAAAAATGCAGCTTTTCCTGGGAGATGATTTGGGAGAAAAGTAAAGGCTATGGAGCTGAGGCACCAAAAAAAGTGCTCTCAGCTGCTCACTACATTTTTCGACCAAGGGCACCTGCTCTCAGAGCCTTGAATCTCTAGTCTGTGTAGAATTGAGAAAGCATTCTTCTTCTTGTGTATTTATAATTTCATATTTTGTTTCTCATCTGCCCTCCCTCTTCTACTCTCTCTCCTCTTTCCCTCTTGAGATGGGGCAAGACAAAGCATGAAAGCAAATTCCCTTAATTCCCGGCCCTTTGATGGAAGTTCCAGGGCTGTCATCATAAATACTTCTTTTTCTTACTAAAAGTTCAAAAAATGTATATTATGCCCGTGGCCCTACTCCTCCTCTTTGGCATCATCTATTCCTGTAAGTGCAAGGTATCATTTTATGATTATTTACTAAAGTGAAAGATGATAATTATCCTGCAAACTTCCAAAGATCCATAACCTCCTACTCTGACTCCCATTACTGTTAATCTCCATTTTCCATTAAAAGCAAAGACAAATATTCAAAGTTTCTAATTACATTATTTAGTGTGACCTAACTTGTAATAATGTTGAGAATTTATATGACATCTTTTTGATGCTTTTTATATTCTGGTATTCCTTTTATTTTTGTTCTCACTGAACTTTTTATTTTATTTTTAAATATGAATCAGGTGAAAATTCCAAGAAGATAAATCATACATATTTAATTTTGTTCACTTATCATAAGCTACCTTCTTCTTCCTTTGTACTCACTGACTAGAGAGAGACTTGTGACATCAAAAATAGCAGATCAGGCCACACGTTCTAACCACCATACTTATTGCTAAAATGTAATGATGAAAAAACCCCACTCTACACAAAAATACAGCCATTGGTTTGAACTGTTTTTTCAGTTTTGAATTCAGCAGAATTCACACACATATGTTGTCTGAGTATTAAACTTTGAAAGTATAAATCAGCATATTAAAAATGAATGAAAACATAGACAATTTATATCTATTTTATAATGTATGTTGTATTGCTTTACATCTTCAGAACAAAAAGTGTTACATATCAAAAATGATATTCAATGACATCCCCATAAGTGACTTAATATAATTAGTGAGTTAACTTTCAAAATAAATGAAAACAATAAACAACCCATCAGAAAGAACTAAGAACAGTAGAGTTAAAATACATATATATTCATTTGCCATTTCTGAGACAAAGAAATTAATCAACTTGAAAAACACCTTTCTTCCTAAATCTTTCTATTATGCATCTTATCCAATTTTGCTATTAAAATTAAACTGCAACACATCAGAAAAATAAAACTGTTGTTTTCTAGCTCTACAGATCACTTGCCGACTTGTATAAAATAGAGCAGAGATAATCAGTTCACTGTGAACTGCAACAGCAATATAGCGGGGCTCATAAAGTGCTGATGGTACTGTCCGCACTGCATAGCACAGATAAACACCCCTCCAGAGGAATAAAAATTCAGCTGTGAGAACAAAAACAAACAAACAAACAACTTTCCATTTGTCTTATAGATGAAGAAAAAAGTAAAATTCAAATTCTTTATTATTATTAATTAATTTTTGTTACAGGTGTTTCTCCTTTTTCCCCTCATTGATTCCCCACTCGCCCTCCCTCCCTGCCCTGTCCCCAGTTTGTTGTCCATGTCCACTGTTCATGCACACATGCATATAAGTTCTGTGATTTATCTCTCCTCCACCACCCCCCTCTTTAGGGGATTGTCAGTCTGTACCCCACTTCAATGTCTCTGGGACTACCCTATTCCTCAGACAGTTATGTTCATTATATTCCACAAATAAGTGAGATCGTATGAAACTTGTCTTTCTCTGTTTGGCTTTTTTTACTTAAGATGATACTTTCAAGGTCCCTCCATGTAGTCTCAAAGGATAAGAGATCTTTCTTTCTTAGAGCTGCATAGTACTCCATTGTGTATATATACCAGAGCTTTTTTATCCATTCATCTACTGATGGACACTTGGGCTGTTTCCAGATCTTAGCGATTGTAAATAATGCTGCTACAAACATGGGGGTACATATATGCTTTTGAATTGGTGTTTTAGGCTTCTTAGGGTATATTCCTAGAAGTGGGATCACTGGGTCAAATGGAAGTTCAATTTTTAATTTTTTGAGGTAACACCATATTGTTTTCCATGTTGGCTGCACCAGTCTGCATTCCCACCAGTAGTGAATTAGAGTCCCCTTTTCTCCACACCTTCGCCAACACTTGTCGTTTGATGATTTGTTGATGGCAACCATTCTGACATGTGTGAGGTGATGCCTCATTGTTGTTTTAATTTGCATCTCTCTGATGATTAGTGATGATGAGCATTTCTTCATATGTCTTTTGGCCATTTCTATGTCCTGTTTGGAGAGGTGTCTACTCAGCTCCTCTGCCCATTTTTTAATTGGATTCTTTGTCTTCCTTTTGTGGAGTTGTATGAGCACTCTATATGTATTGGATATTAACCACTTATCTGATATATGATTGGCAATTATGCTCTTCCATGCAGTGGGTAGCCTTTCCGTTTTGATGATTGTATTTTTCACTGTGCAGAAGCTTTGAGTTTGATGTAGTACCATGTGTTCATTTTCTCCTTTGTTTCTATTGCCTGAGGTGATGTGACAGTAAAAACTCTGCTGCATATGATGTCTAAAATTTTGTTGCCTACAGTCTCTTCTAGGATTTTTATGGATTCATGAGTTACAGTTAAGTCTTTTATCCATTTTGAGTTTATTCTCATGTAGGGTATAAGTTGATGGTCTAGTTTCATTTTTCTGCAAGTAGCTGTCCAATTTTTGCAGCAAAATTTATTAAAGAGGCTGTCCTTACTCCACTGTATGCTCTTGTCACCGTTGTCAAATATTAATTGAACATATTGCCTTAGGTCCATTTCTCGGTTCTCTGTTCTATTCCATTGGTCTATATGCCTGTTCTTGTGCCAGTACCAGGCTGTTTTGATTACAGTGGCTTTGTAGTATAACCTGAAATCTGGTATTGTTATCCCTCCAACTTTGTTCTTCCTTTTCAAGATTGCTATGGCTATTCGAGGTCTTTTTTGGTTCCATATGAACTTTTGAAGTAATAGTTCTAATTCTGTGAAGTATGCCATTGGTATTTTGATGGGGATTGCTTTAAATCTATAGATTGCTTTGGGTAATATGGACATTTTAATGATGTTAATTCTCCCAATCCATGAACAGGGTATGTGCTTCCACTTTTTTATATCTTCCTCTATTTCTTTTTTCAATGACCTGTAGTTTTCTGCGAATAGGTCCTTCATATCTTTGGTTAAGTTTATTCCTAGGTATCTTAAATTTTTTTGCCACAATGGTAAATGGGATTGTTTTTTTAGTTTCTCATTCTGTGAGATCATCATTGGTGTATAAGAATGCCATCAATTTCTTGATGTTAATTTTGTATCCTGCTACTTGGCCAAATTCATTTATTAAGTCTAGTAAACTTTTGATGGAGTCTTTGGGGTTTTCTATGTATAGTATCATGTCATCTGCAAATAATGACAATTTCACTTCCTCCTTTTCAGTTTGGATCTCTTTTATTTTTTCTTCCTGTCTGATTGCTGTGGCTAAGACTTCCAGTACTATGTTAAATAGGAGTGGCGAAAGTGGGCATCCTTGCCTTGTTCCTGTTCTTAAGGGAAATGCTTTTAGTTTTTGCCCATTGACTATGATGTTGGCTATAGGTCTTTCATATATGGCCTTTATTATGTCTAGATATGATCCCTCTATTCCCACACTGCTGAGAGTTCTTATCAGAAATGGATGCTGGATTTTGTCGAAGGCTTTTTCAGCATCTATTGATATTATCATGTGGTTTTTATTCTTCATTTTATTTATGTGGTGTATCACATTTATGGATTTGTGAATATTGTACCAGCCTTGCATCCCTGGGATGAATTCCACTTGGTCATGGTGGATAATTTTTTTGGTGTATTGCTGGATCTGATTTGCTAGTATTTGGTTCAGGATTTTGGCATGTAAGTTCATCAGGGATATTGGCCGGTAGTTTTTTTTCTTTGTAGTGTCTTTTTCTGGTTTTGTAATTAGAATTATACTGGCTTCATAAAACGAGTTTGGAAGTCTTTCTTCTTCTTGAATTTTTTGAAATTTGAGGAGAATGGGTATTAGTTCTTCTGTGAATGTTCGGTAAAACTCTCCCATGAAGTCATCTGGGCCTGGGCTTTTGTTTGCTGGGAGAGTCTTGATTACATCTTCAATTTCCTCTGTTGTTATTGGTCTGTTCAAGTTTTCTATCTCTTCCTGATCCAGTTTTGGGAGACTATGTGTTTCTAGAAATTTCTCCATTTTGCTTAGATTGTCGAATTTGTTGCCATATAATTGCTCATAGTAGTTGTTAATGATCTTTTGTATTTCTTTGGTATCAGTTGTTATCTCTCCTCTTTCATTTCTGATTTTGTGTATTTGGGTTCTCTCTCTTTGTTTCTTGGTGAGTCTAGCTAAGGGTCCATTAATCTTGTTTGTCTTTTCGAAAAACCAGCTCTTTGTTTTATTGATCCTTTGAATTTTTTTGGTCTCTATGTCATTTATTTCTGCTGTGATCTTTACTATTTCCTTCCTTCTACTTGCTCTGGGGTTTTCTTTTTGATTGCTCTCTAGTTCTTTAAGTTGTGAGCTTAGAGAGTCTATTAGAGATTTTTTCGTCTTTTTTGAGGTAGGCTTGTAGTGCTATGAACTTCCCTCTCAGAACTGCTTTTGCTGCATCCCATAGATTTTGTGTTGTTCTGTCTTCATTTTCATTGGTTTCCTGGAAGTTTTTTATTTCTTCCTTGATCTCCTCAGTGACCCATTCATTGTTTAATAACATGCTATTTAGGTTCCAAGTGTTCAATTGTCTTTGTATGTTCTCCTTGCAATTGATTTTGAGTTTCATGCCATTGTGATCTGAGAAGATGCTTGATATGATTTCAATCTTCTCAAACTTTAGAGACTTAGTTTGTGCCCTAATATGTGGTCTATCTTTGAGAATGTCCCATGTGCACTTGAGAAGAATGTGAATTCTGTAGTTTTGGGGTGTAGTTCTCTGTAGATATCGATAAAATCCATTTCATCTAGTGCTTCATTTAGAGTCTCTGTTTCCTTGCTAATTTTTTGTGTAGAGGATCTATCCAGTGATGTCAGCGGGGTGTTGAAGTCCCCTGCTATGATGGTATTGCTATGGATTTCTCCTTTGAAGTCCTCCAGAAGTTTTTTAATATTTTTTGGTGCTCCTATATTAGGTGCATATATGTTTATCAAGGTTATATCTTCCTGTTAAATAGATCCTTTCAATATTATGTAGTTGCCTTCTTTGTCTCTAATCATGGCCTTTATTCTGAAATCTATTTTATCAGATATGACTATTGCTATCCCAGATTTTTTTTCTTTTCCGTTGGCTTGGAAGATTTTTTTTCCATCCCTCCACTTTCAATCTATGTGTCTTTTGTTGTGACGTGGGTCTCTTTTAAACAACATATAGATGGGTCATGCTTTCTTATCCAATCAGCTACTCTGTGTCTTTTTATGGGAGCATTCAGTCCATTTACATTTACGGTGATTATTGATATTATTTATTGCCATTTTTGTTTAGTGTGGTTCTATTTTTCTTCCCATTTCTCCTGTTAATTACAGCAGTCCTTTTAACATTTCTTGCACTGCTGGTTTGGTGCTAATGTATTCCCTTAGCCTTTTTTTGTCTGAGAAGCTCTTTATTTGACCTTTTATTTTGAATGATAGCCTTGCTGGGTAGAGTAGTCTTGGATTCAGATCCTTGTTTTTCATGAACTTGATTACTTCATGCCATTCCCTTCTAGCCTGTAGTGTTTCTTGTGAGAAGTCAGCTGAGAGCCTTATGGGGTTTCCTTTGTAGGTAACCTGTTGCTCATTTCTTGCTGCTTTTAGGATTCTCTCTTTCTCTTTAATTTTTGGCAGTTTGATTACTATGTGTCTTGGTGTGGGCCTGTTTGCGTGCTTCTTACTTGGGGCTCTCTGTGCTTTTTGAACTTGAATGCCTTCTTCTTTCACCAAATTAGGGAAGTTTTCTGTCACTATTTCTTCAAATATATTCTCTAAACCTTGTTTATTTTCTTCTTCTTCAGGGACTCCTATGATGCAAATATTATTCTGTTTGCAGTTGTCCCACAGTTCTCTTAAGCTGTCTTCCTGTTTTTTAATCATTTTTTCCTTTGGTTTTCTGATTGGTTGATTTTTTCTAGCCTGTCTTCCAATTTATTGATCCGGTCCTCAGCTTCTTCTACTCTGCTTTTTAGACCTTCCAATGTGTTTTTCATTTCTGATATGTCATTCTTCATTTCTTCTTGGTGGTTTTTAATCTCCAACTGGTTGATTTTCAACATCTATGTCTTTACTCATGGTGCTCATATCCTAACACATGCTGTTTAGCTTCCTCAACATCATGGCTCTGAATTCTAGTTCTGTTAAATTGCTTAACTGCACCTCATTTATCTCATCTTCAGTAGAGGTCTCTTGCTCTTTCAATTGGCTTTTGTTTCTGTGTTTCACCATTTTGGCTATCACTGTGGGCTTTGGAGTCTGCCAAATTTTCCCAGTGGGTGTTGGTGTTCTGCTGTTTGTGTCTCCCTTGCCTGGGTATGGATGAGGCATGGAGGACCTGCTTTAAACACCACTGTCAAGTCTTACCTTTCCTGGTTAGAGTTGCTAGCCCAGGAAATGGTAGTTATCCTCTAGCTTTTTTTGCCTGGAGGCTATTAGTAGCAGTCACCTAAAGAACCTTGGTTTTTGCGTTGACTGAAAAACTCCCTCAGGTGCTCAGTGTAAGAGGATTACCTAATAATGGGGCACATGCTGGTTGTTAATGGGTCTCAATTAGCATTTCAATGGCCACTGGGTGGGGTTGAATCTTTGAAGGAGGGGGCACTGCCTCTCCCCAGAGCCCTGGGAAGGAGTAAGATGACCACAGTCCTGTGTGGCTGCAACTCAGCAAAATCTCTGAGCACCCTCCAAATCTCAAGTGTCCCCACACTGTTTCAGTTTAGTCCGCCCTCCCTCTGCCACAACCCACAGTAAGCAGCTGTGGCTATTTTAGCATCTATCCGGGCTCTGCACTGTAGAGCCGCTTGGGAGTTTAATCTGAGGGCACTGCTCACAGCTAAGATGACTGCCGGACATGGGCTCCCAGGCTCCCCCCTCGCACCTCTGCAATCCTACCAGGATTGAGTCAGCATCCCTGGTTATATGATCCTCCAAGCTGCATTTCTGTTGCTTTTTTTCTGACGATTTGTCTGTATTTTTATTGTAATTCTAGTTTGGTCCTGGGAGATGGTCTGAGTAGCTTCCATTCACTTTGTGGCCATTTTGGAATCCTGTTATAAGTTCTTACAAACACAGATCTGTTCTTTTTATAAGCCTGTTGCTCCTTGTACAATTACCATACTGTTTCAAGCATTGTAGCTCTAGTCTTTTGCAGCTTCTGTTCTTTATCTCCTTAAATATGGAAATGTTATTAGGTCTTTTATTGATTTTTGTGAATGTCACACAAAGAGTATAGGCCAGTTATTTGTAGAATATTCTTCAATTTGTGTTTGTTTTATATTTCCTCATGATTATATTTATATTATACATCTCCAGCAGTAATAGAAGTAACACTGTGTTATTGCATTTTATCAGGTGGCACATAATTTCAGTTTGTACCATTAATCATTCTGTTTACTTTGATTAAGGTGGTATCTTTTATGCTTCTTCAGCTATAAAGTTCTTTTCCCCTTTGTAATACATAAATATTTTGTTGTGAGCTATTTATAACTATGTAAATATCTCTAAATTCTTCTATCCATTTATGTATTACTAGTGTGGATTCATGATTTTCTATTTTATTTGATGGTTTTTAAGCAATTGCTATCATTATTAATTTTAATTGATCACAGGATTGTGATTGTGTGTGTGTGTGTGTTGACATGTCCCAGTTGTTCTTTGAACATTCCCTTAATTTTTAGCACAGCAATATTGCTGGTTCATCTGAGAATTTTCATGTCCACCCTTGAGCTAATCTGTGGTATCAGCTATTTCTCCAAAGAGCCCTGGATCCTTTTTGTGGTAATGATAGTTACAATGTGTGCCAGGTGCTCTCATGGCTACAGGAATGTTCCTGCCTAGGCCCTCTTCATGGACAGAGCAAGGGAATGTATATATGTGTATACCAGGGTGTCCCAAAAGTCTTAGTGCTACATAGACTTTAAGAACTTCAGAATTACAAATGCTATTAATTGACAAAGTATCATTGGGTAATTTAGTGATTTATATTTCTTTATACCTAGTTTTGTGAATTTTTAAAAATGAGTTTTATTTATTTTTATTTTTAATTTTATTTTTGTTACAGCTGTGTCTCTTTTTTTACCCCATTGACACCCTCCTCCCCATCTGCCCCACTCTGTCCCCGGCTTTGTTGTCCATGTCCTTTGGTTATGCATACATGCATATAAGTTCTGTGGTTTATCTCTTCCCTCCCCCCACCACCCCCTCTTCTGAGGGTTGTCAATCTGTACCCTACTTCCATGTTTCTGGGTCTACCCTATTCCTCAGACTGTTATGTTTGTTATATTCCATAAATAAGTGAAATTATGTGGTATTTATCTTTTTCTGCTTGGCTTGTTTCACTTAGGATAATACTTTCCAGGTCCCTCCATGTCATCTCAAAGGATAAGAGATCTTTCTTACAGCTGGATACGCTTCATTTTTAATAATATATCCACTTGTACCTGCTAGTTCAGGTCCAAATACCCCTCGTAGAACACCTTAATTATGTTAAATAAAGCCAGATCCTTATTATCATACCAGAGGATCACATCAGAGTTTCTGAAGTCACCTGCTTGCCAAAATTGATGTACCAGAGAGAAAGAAAAACTTGAGCAGTACTACTAGCTCATTAATATAAAGTAAAGGGCCAGTGCTCACTGCTAGCCTGTTACATTCCCTGTCAAGTTAGGCAACTGTATCCATTTAAGTTTTCTTGCAGAAGTAAGTTTGTCTTTCCTTCCTCAGTTCTACATTGCTTACATATCTTAGTGATAACTGAACATTTTCACCAAGCTGAGATAACGTTTTTGGTATTGTGTTCAGCAATCAAGATTTTTAGTGATATGTCTGGAGACATAATCAGAAATTCCTTTGTTTTTGGTCTAACCCAAGAAAAATAAATTAACTGCAGAGAAAAAATTATATCAGAGATTTTAATTTAAAAAGTAACCTAAAAATTATTTACAATGTTTTTTTTTTTATTCTATGCAATTGCACCTTTTAAAAAATCCTTTCCTGATGACATATTTTTATTGAGTTTAGAGAAAGGGAAAGGGAGGGAAGGTGGGAGGGACGGAAGGAGGGAGAGAGAGAGAAACATTGATGTGAGAGAGAAACATCCAATGATTGCATTCCATATGTGCCCCCACCACTGATCTACTGTTTTGAAATCCCTCTTTGGGGGAGTGAGGTGAGTGGGTGAGCCAGAAACTCAGTCTGCATGGAGTCTTGATGGACAGAAGTGGAGCAGGCGGCTGTGTCTGCAGCACTGTCAGGGGTGTCTCTTGGGGCACCTGCCCACTCACAGTGACACCACCATCAATTTCTTATTGGAAAGGGGCAGGCTCGCTCTGGATCCAGCCACATTCACATGCCTGCTTTGTGTGGGTATACCATGGGCAGGTGGCAACCCAGTCTGGGCCAGCCAAAGCCGGTTTCCTAGAAAATGAGTAGTGGACTTATCCAGTGGCATTCTGGCTCCAAGCCAGTTCATTCTGACCTGCAAGAACCCACTTCCAAATTTTTAAGAATTTTGTAAGGCAGCTGTTAAGTATACCCGTTATTAAAAGTTAAATGTTTAATTACAATTAAACCCCTTATATTACAAAGGTGATAAATACACAAAACCTATTACTAATTATAGTACTACATTTTACTGTTATGCTCTTGGAGTTAGTTATGACTATTGTATCTTTGTGGTGGAAATAGTAATAATATGGCTACTACATATCGTCTACTCATTCCACAATTGAGTCATACTGGTAACTGGAAATCAGCCACAGTAGGAGTATTTTTGCTATAGAAACAGACAGACACTACCAATCTGGACGTGATTTATTCTTTTGTTAATAATCTAAACTTTAAAAAGTTATAGAATTATCTCAACCTTGAGACACATAATTCTTTTTTGGTGGGGCAGGGATGTCCCTGACTCTACCCATTAGATGCCATCTTAACAACCAAAAATGTCTCTAGACACTGCCAAGTGTCACCAGAAAAGCAAAATCTCTCTTCACTTGAGAATCACTGATACAAATTAAATGTCAAAGTGCTGCATCTGTAGCTGTTACATAGTAAAGGAGACAAAGACTTGAGGAGATAGTCTTCCAGGATTGAAAAGCTATTATCTGATTCAGTAAAGAAGTTTCTCACACTATTGACAAATCGGAAATTAGAACAGGCAGCTTCATTGCTTTATTTTTGTCTTTTTATGCAAAAATATCAACCAGAGTTTATGTTAGAGCTGGACTCATTCATCAGTTGTAACCACAGATTGGATAGGGATATTGGCCAGGGAGAAATAACCAAGACACTCATAGCATTAGAGGAAATATGGGAAATACCACCTATGAATCCATAGCAATAAAGTCAAAAACCCAAAAGAGATGATTTCCTAACAGCAAGCTATGTACCAAAATTGTTCAACAAAAACTAGAAAACAAGGATAATGCATTATAGCAGAAAGAAAGATTGTAAGTCCCCCAATTTACATGCTACCAGGTACAGTTTTTTAATTACTGAGATCCATGTCCTTTTTAAAGAACAGACAACTCTAAAGATGAAAGAAAAAAAGGAAGGAAGGAAGGAAGGAAGGGAGGGAGGGAGGGAGGGAGGGAGGGAGGGAGGGAGGAAGGAAGGAAGGAAGAAAAGAAAGAAAGAAAGCTCAAACTTTCTGCTCTCAGAACCCCTTTCTATTCTCAAAAATACTTGAGGACCTCAGAAATGTTTTATTCATGTGGGTAATAACTATCAATACATTTTGTACTAGAAATTAAAACAAAAATTTTAATAATTGTTATTAAAAATAACTAACACACATTATGTATTAAATCAAATAATACATTATTGTGGAAAATTATGTTTTTTAAAAATTTAAGGAGTGGCATCCTTTTACATTAATGCAACCTCTTTTATGTCTTGCCTAAATAAATCTGAATTCCAATATCTGCTTCTACATTCAATCTGTTGTAAAGTGTAAATTCCGCATGATGTATGTGAAGAAAATCTACCTTCACATAGCTATGTAGTTGGAAAAGAGAAAAAATCTCTTAATCAGATAACTGTGGACATACATACTATACCAAAAATGACAGTGGTAGTTTTCTAAAAGTTAGTTGCAATGTGAAATCTAAAACCATATCTATAAACTTTTCATACTGTTACTATATAGAAATCCGCTGGTCTAGTTTGAACATTGAATGGATCTTTTACTCATGCATAATTTTATAACATTAAGCATTGGTCATTTGGAAAATATTAGTTCACTGATTTATACAGATCTTCCAAATGTTGATACACTTCATGATACAATATCTTAAAAATCACATTCATTGCCTGGCCAGTGTGGCTCAGTGGATTGAGTGTTTTCCCATGGACTGAGAAGTCCCGGTTTGATTCCTGGTCAGGGCACATGCCTGGGTTTCAGGCTTTATCCCCAGTAGGGCGCATGCAGGAGGCACACAATCAATGTTTCTCTCTCACATGGATATTTCTATCTCTCTCTCCCTTCCTCTTTCTCTAAAATATCAATGAAAATATAAAAATAAATAAAAGTATAAAATTTAAAAATAAATAAAAATTACATTCATTAATATCATCCCCTTTATCTCATCAAAAAAGCCTTTCAGTGACTGGGAGGATAATAAGCTCATGGTGGTGGATACGATTACAACTTGCTAATTGTAAAATAATAATTTTTACTGAAAGCTCCTACTTTATCACTAGCAAGAAATATGGTCAATCATTTTCTTTAAATAACAGGCTCATTTTGTTCATTTGAAAGAAGACATCTGCCATATACCCAAGTCTAAATGACCCTAATTTGTCTCTTGGTAATTCTTCAAGTAGAAGCAATGTACCATTTAAAAAAAAAGAAAAGAAAAGCTACTTCAACTTGCAATTCAAACACTCTCTGGGCACTTTTCCTAAAGCCAAGCATCATTTGTCAGTACAAAGCACAAGTGCTTTCTGTACACTTCCAGTTTGATCCCACAGAATTAAAAAGATGCCTACTTAAGCCCTGGCTGGCTTGGCTCAGCAGTTAGAGAGTTGGCCTGGGTACCAAAGAGTCACGGGTTTGATTCTGGTCAAGAGCACGTACCTTAGTTTCGGGATCGGTCCCTGGCCCTGGTGGGAGGCAACCAATCAATGTGTCTCTCTCACTGAGCCATACCGCCACGCTAGAATTAATCATTCTGACTTTATATTAGGAACTTTAAAAAAAAATTCTCACCCTGGCCAGTTTGGGTCAGTGGTTAGAGCATCAGCCTGCAGTCCAGAGAGACCTGGGTTCGGTTCCTGCTAAGGGTGCATACCTCAAATGCAGTTTGTCCCCAGCCCTGATTGGTCATGTGGGTAGCAGCCACTCAATGTGTCCCTTTCATGTTGATGTTTCTCTCTCCCTCCCACTCTATCTAAAAAAAATGGAAAAATGTCCTCAGGTAAGAATAAAAAAAGAATTCTCACCAAAGGATACTTTTTTATTTATCTTCAGATAAAGTGGGAGGGAGGGAGGGAGGGAGAGAGAGAGAGAGAGAGAGAGGAAAACATTGATGTGGGAGAGACACATCAACTGGTTGCCTCCCAAATGACCCTGACCAGGGCCAGGGACCAAACCACAACTGAGGTATGTGCCGTTGACTGGAATTGAACCTTCAACTTTTTGGTCTTTGGGCCAATGTAGTAACAGTTGAGCCAAACTTTCCAGGGCAAAAACACTTTTTGAAGTGAAATTGGCTATTTTATGTGTGAGTGTGATACTGAACTCAGATTTGGCTGCCTGCTGCTTTGAGTCAATACTCCAGAGACAGGTGTTGATGGAAGAAAAGACAGTTTATTCAAATGCCAGCAGCCTGAGCAGATGGCGGACTCCTGTCCTAAAGACCACCTTTACATCTCAGTGCAGGCAGGGGTTTTACAAGGAGGGAGAGGGAAAGCAGAACAAAAAAATCATGGGGAGGGGAGTTGAAAGTTCTCTATGTGTAAGTCAGCACAGTCTATTCTGATGATTATCTTGAAGCTGGTCAAGTGGAGGTCCGGTTTTCATGGATGGAAGTCATCAAGTCTCCTGGAGCTGGACTGTCTGGTTGCTGGAGTCAGTTTCCTTTGAAGTTAGTCCTTGGAACTTCTACAGAAATATGCTGTTTTTCAATGGTTACATATTAGTTAATTCATTTAAAAAAACACTTTTAACAGAAACAAATTTAAAAGAATGGAGGGGTGAGTTACTGGAGTGCACAGGAAGGAAGAATATGACTACAGTTTAGTGCCACTGCTTTGATTCATGCCAATGCATCAGTAAATTTACCATTTCTTTTGACCTTCAGTGCAAATGTTAACTTCCCCAAAAGTAATGTATAAATTCCACATTTAACTTATACTTTTTATGGAGTGGGATTTTGGAAGAAAAGAAAATGATCTTGAAGATCACAAGGAAGTATACATTTCCAATAACAGTCATGAAATGATGAAAAAATATAATGGATTATTGCCACTGGCTAGAAGGGGTAACTGCTACAGGAATTTTTGTCCTACCATAAAGAAATAAAAAAACAAAAACAACAACAAACAACAAAAAACCCAGGAAAAATATATAACTATTTTTCAAACATAAAGCAACAGGCAATGAATAAATGAGGTGAGCACTAGCCCTGGATTACTACCCAGAGGCAGTGTTCAGGATACAGCTCAGGAAACCCAAACAGAGCCTACCTAGTATCTCATTAAATTGAGGGAAAAAAGATTACAGTTCTGGGAGATTGAGGAGATTGGGACAGAACACAAGAAAGTAGAAAGATGTTCAGGGGAAAATCTTGAGGCTCTGCCAAGGGGTCCTTTCAAACTATTGGCTGAATCCTAATCTCCCCAGGCTGAGTAAAGAACCACCATAGAGCAGTGGGCCATGCAACACCCAGAGCTCACACAAAGATGGGCAAATACCAGGCATGGGATAGAGTCTTCTAAAGGGAATCACCCAAGTAGTGGGGCCAAATTATCCTAGACTGAAGGCTGCTCTGACTCACCCTAATCAAGCAAAAAGCAAGCCTAAAGGATCAAACTGATTCCAACTAACTTAACTGCCTATCAGATAAAAGGACAGTATTTCTAAGGAATACTACAAAATCTAGACCCCAACAATATAAAACTGCAAAAATCAATCAAAACAATCCACCATATCAATAGGCTAAAGAAGATAAAGCATGTAACCTTACAAAAAAGCATTTGCTAAAATGCAATACCCACAGCAAAAGACAGCAACCTAGGAAAGAACATCTACAAAACACACACCTACATACCCTACAAATAAAATCATAGTTAGTAGTGAAAGAATCGATGGTTCTCACTGGGTTAAGGAAACAACAAAAGGTAAACAAACAGTAAAATCCATTCAAAGGAATACTATTGTGCAATAAAAAGGAATGAACAGCTGAGACATGCAACAGCAAGAAAAAGTCTCAACACATTATGCACATGAAATATTTAGAAAAAATACTACATACTATGTGATTTCATTGATATGAATTCTTTAAGTTAAAACTATAGTGATAGAAGCAGATTTGAGGTTTCCAGGATTTGGGGCTTGTGCTAGAAATGGACTACAAAGGAGCAGGAAGAAAATTCGAGGGGGGATGCAAACCTTTCTATATCACAGAGTGGTAAAAAGACACTCTCAGGCCCTCCCTAAACTTCCTATCATCTGTTATGTTCCGTACATCTCCATCTGCATCCATCCCCTAGCACTGTCTACCACCCTCTTGTCCTGTGCTAACAACCTCACCCAAAATACACACACCACCACTTTTTGGAGGAAAGAACTATTTGTGACAGCAGCTACTACATTTCATAGCACCCAGAAAAAGGTGCAAGACATTGCAAGTGGGCAACAGTGAGGACGATGACAAAAGCTGACTTTGAGCAGCACACAAGTGTTAGAAATATTTATCAAAACACATTTATATGGCATATTTCATCATTTTACATTTAACTTCTATGAAACAGGGATACAGCTTTCAATGGAAAGCATCATGCAATTCTAATTGTGTCTTTTTATTTGTCTTAGTGGTAAATTTTTTGAAAATATATTTTTATTGATTTTTTTTTTTAGAGAGAGAGATAGAAACATCAATGAGAGAACATCGATCAGTGCCTCCTGCACACCCCTGGTGGGTGTAGAGCTTGAAACCGGGACATGTGCCCTGACCAGGAATTGAACCAGTGACCTCTTGGTGCATGGGATTATGACCAATCCACTGAACCACACTAACTAGGAAATGGCAAATTTAAAAATAACATTGAATCTTAGAATTGATGACAGAGTCTGGCTCTAAACTGCAGAATGGCTGGAACCTTGATGCACAGGATTTTAACTGCACATTGACACTGCGGTGGACCTCTTAGTCTCTCGAGGCTGCACATTGCCAAAGGTTTGGCACAAGTCTGGAAAGTACAGTAAGTATTTCTTCACGTGGAACTGTGAGCTGCTCTGGCTGTGCAGGTAAATGCCAGGTCCACCTCTGCCTCCACCACACACAACAAGGTTGGGCATGCTGCCCAATTTCTGGCATCCAGCATGCCCCTCCCACCCCACACCCTGTCTGTGCTACTGCCACACGTTCACCCCAGGCACACCTTGGATGAGCAATCCTCGGCCAGTGTGGAGTATTTGGTGTTCATCATGCCCAGGAGCAGTGCTCTTAGCTGCAGTGCCTGGTGCAAGAGAAACAGTTGTCAATGGAGTTCAAATGTTTGCTGCTAGGAGTGCATGGAGAATAGAAGTCAGGTTTCCCCATTTGTCTCCCAGCCCAAGAGTTTGCCCTGGGAACCCCAGGTGGAGTCTGGTGCTAAAAATGTAGGTGGAGGCTGTGCAGGTGCATGGAGCTGAGGCCCACCTACCTTCAGGGAGGGGCTACTAGGTTTGGGGGCCCAGGGTAAAGGTTGGGGGATCTGCAATCATTGAACTTGGGAAAAAGTGAGTGGCTTAGAAAAATAAAGGTGTTACCCTTGGGATCCAGGTGCTTCCCATTTTTACCAAGTAAAGGGGTGTTGGAGGGTAGGGCTTATCCCTAAAGGCAAGCCTGTTCTTTGCTTTGATTTTTGATTCTCACTGGGAAATGGGAATCACTGAAGACAACACCCACATAAAGTTTTCCTATGACAAATGTGTGCCAAGAGCAAGGGCTTTGTTTTTTTAAAGGTGGAAAAAATTCTACAGATACAAAGAAAACCAAGAAAATGCCTATTCTAGTATTATGTTAAACCAGATGAATATCCTATTTTTGCAGGTCAATAAACAACCCAGCAGGTGCATTTCATATAATTAAACTAAATACTATTACAAAACCCACATAAAATGATTTCAATTTCCATGAAGACTCTAAAAGGGAAGGAAGGTGGAACACGGAAAATGACTGAGGCAAAAACTTACCATGCCGCCACTTTGTATATAGTCCATTCAGCTTATCTGCATCCACATTATAAATATCCACCAATATGGCACACAATGCTAGGGCCACATGTAAAATTCAGGGTGGGCCTATTGGCCAAGTGCACAAAGACATGAGTTTAGTTCTCATCACCCTCAGGGGTGAATGCAAAGTCCCCAACATGTGGCAATATATAACAACCTCAACTCTTCTGTTACAAAGGAATCTCATGAAATTGTTCTCTTTTTCTCCCTTGGAGAGACTGGAGTCCACAGAGGCCAAACCAGGGCTGGGTCTCTGATATTCAAAACACAGCTCCTGTTCCAAGATGGCTGCAGAGCAGGTGAAAGCAACACACACCTCCCAGCTTTAAACCCAATTTACAGCTGAAAGTGGAGCAATCAACCTGAATAACAACTGGAGGCAGTGTTTCTCTTAAGATCAGAACAGCCCTGGCCAGTTTGACTCAGTGGTAGAGTGTCAGCCCAAGGACAGAAAGGGGTGATTCCCCTTTCACCCCTCTTATTCAACATAGTACTGGAAGTATGATGAGCCACAGCAATCAGACAAGAAAAAGAAATAAAAGACAAGCAAATTGGAAAGGAGGAAGCAAAATTGTCATTATTCACATATGACATTATATTGTATATTAAAAACCCTAAAGACACCAACAAAAACTACTATATCCAATAAAGTGACTTTAGCAAAGCAACAGCATACAAAATCAATATCTAGAAATCAATGTCATTTCTATACATCAATATTAAACTATAAGAAAGGGAAACTAAGAAAACAATTGTACTTACTTTTGCAACAACACACAAATAAACTACCTAGAAATAAATTTAACCAAGAAGGTAAAAGACATATGATTGAAAAATTATAGGACATTGATGAAATAAATTGAGGAAGATACAAATAAGTGAAAAGATATAACATAATCATGGATTGGAAGACTTAACATTTTTTTAAAATTTACATACTGCCCAAAGCAATCTATAGATTTAAAGATATTCCAGGCCTGGCCTGTGTGGCTCAGTAGTTGAGCATCGACCCATGTATCAAGAGGGTGCTCGCTGGTTTGATTCTGAGTCAGGGCACATGCCCAGATTGTGGGCCTGATCCCCAGTGGGGGCCATGCAGGAGGTGACCAATTGATATTCTCTCATTGATATTTCTCTCTCTCACTCTCTCTCTCCCTCTTTCTATTTCTCTAAAAAAATGAATAAAAGTGGAAAAAAAGCAATTTGAATTAAAATACCAATGGCATATTTCACAGATCTAGAAGAAATATTCCAAAAATTTAGATAAAACCAAATATTCTGAATAGCCTCAGCAATCCTGAGAAAGATGAACAAAGTTGGAGAGATAACAACACCAGGTATCGAACTATACTATGAGGCCACTGTAATCAAAACAGCCTGAAACTGGCATAAGAACAGACATATAGACCAGTGGAATAGAACAGAGAGCCCAGAAATCAACCCACACATTTATACTCAATATTTCACAAAGGAGGCAAGAGCATACAATGGAGTAAAAACAGTCTATTTAATAAATGGTGGTGGGAAAGTTGGACAGAATCTAGACCACCAACTTACACCATACACAAGATTAAAACCAAAATGTACAAAAAACTTAAATGTAAGTTACAAAATTATAAAAATCCCAGAATAAGACATAGGCAGTAAAATCTCAGACATCTCTCATAGCAATACTTCAGCTGATTTTTCTTGTAGGGCCGAGGAAACATAGAAAAACTAAATAAATGAGACTACATCAAACTAAAAAGTTTCTGCACAGTAAAAGAAATCATCAAAATGAAAAGGGATCTCACTGTATGGGAGAACATATTTGCCAATTATATATCTGATAGGGGTGAATTTCCAAAATATAACTTATATAACTCAAATCCAGGAAGACAAACAATCCAATTAATACATGGACAAAGGACTTGAATAGATATTTCTTCAAAGAGGACATACAGATGGTCAAGAGACATGTGAAAATGCTCCAAGTCACTGGTCGTCAGAGAGATGCAAATTAAAAGTACAATGAGGTATCACCTCACACTTGCCAGAATGGCTACCGTCAAAAAATCAACAGACAACAAGTGCTTGAGAGGATGTGGGGGAAAGGGAACCCCACTGCACTAATGGAGGGAATACAGACTGGTGAAAGCACTGTGGACCACAATACAGAATTTGCCCAAAAAATTAAAAATGGAACTGCCCTATGACACAGTGATCCCACTTCTGGGAATATATCTTACAAATCCTCAAACACCAATCAGAAATAATACATGCACCCCTGTGTTCATAGCAGTGCTGTTTACAATAGCCAAGATTGGAAACAGCCCAAGTGCCCAACAGTAGATGAGTAGATAAAAAAGGTATTGTACGTTTACACAATGGAATTCTATGCAGCTGTAAAAAGGAAGAAACTCTTACCTTTTGGGACAGCATGGATGGGCATAGAGATTGTAATGCTAAGTGAAATAAGCCAGTCAGAGAAAGACAAATATTATATGATCTCACTTATATATGGAATCTAAAGAACAAAATAAACTGACATACAAACAGAACCAGGGACATGGCTACATGGAACAGACTGACGGATGTCAGAGGAGAGGTGGGAGGAGCAACAGGTGAAAGAAGGTGAAAAAATTAGCCAAAGAACAAGTGTGCTTAGCGCATGGACACAGAGAACAAAGTGGTGAGGGCCAAGGGAGGGGAGGGCTAGGTCTGGGCAGAGTGGGGCAAAGGAGGAAAAATGGGGGACATCTGTAATGTCAACAATAAAAATTAAATTTTAAACATTATAATTGTTCAGAGTAAATACCTTAATTAATTAATAAAGATCATGTGAGCATATAGCAAGGTGGCACCACATGCAAGCCATGAGATGAGGCCTCAGAATGAAACCTACCTGACCAGCACCTTGATCTTGGACTTGCCACCTCCGGAGTGTCCAGAAATAAATTTCTATTGTTCAAGCAAAAACAAAAAACAAACCACAAAACCCCAAAACAAAAACAGCAGCCTGCTCCCCTGCAGCCCCACTTCCTTCCCACCATGTAACAGAGGTGACAGTAAAATATTACACTCTGATTACTAATAGCAGGGCCAAGACAACTGGGTGAATAACCCACCAGCTTTTCCCACAGCAATAATTATTTTTTTGCAGTTATCCTCATTACTCTGACTTAGGTAGACCTTGTATGTGTTCCGTCTGAATAGCCACTTCTCACTGCCCACCTGAGTTTCCCTAGGGGGCAAAAAATTAACTGCCACTTAATACATTTCCATTTCATTGATGCCCTGGCCTCACAAGTTTAAGGTTAAATCCAGAGGAACATGCTCAGAGATTGTTCTGAATTGGAATACTTTTCTCTTCTACATGAGGTGGTGGCTGGGGGTCTGGGTGGGGATCACTGCTGTTTCTCCTGCTACATCCAGGCTCCCCTAGCAGGTTTTAGTCTTTGATTAGTGATGCAAACCTCTGTCTGCCTTTTCCCAACAGAAATTATGAATACTGAAAAGGAGACTATGCATAGTGCACAGAGTCTCTGTTCAGGTAAAAGTGTTTGGGAACTAGTAAGGTAAAATATGACTCACTGAATACCACCTAAGATCTCACCTCTCAGCCACAGGAAACACTAAATTCCAACAGACATGGTTTATGTCACACCAGTCACCTCCCAACCAAACCGGTGATGTAGGAAGGGAGAGAAGGGCAGGGAGGCCGCTGCCATGTCAGCCCAGCTCTCGCCTTTACACTGGCCTGCCCTGGACTACACAGCTTAATCCCAGTGTGATCTTGCCCCCTGTTCCCAAGCAGGAAGTGGACAACCTACCATCCTCCAGAACAAGGGCATCTGAGAGAGAACTGTCTTCACTGCCAATATTTCCATCTGCGAAGACAAAAAACAGAAGTCAGAGATGATCAAATCCCTTAGACAAAGCCCTGTCTGTGAAAATCATGTGTAGCACCATCCCATAGCCTTCTCTGCCTGATCAGAAAGAACCTGTGGAACAACCAAAATGTGATGACAGTCCCTGTGGGGGCATCAGCTCGCCTCTTCCTGACACAGCACCATCCAGTCTGTGTCCTTGTGTGACAGGCACCGCAGTGCTGAGTAGCTCCACGTCCACTGTAAAGGCTGCCTGGCCTGCTTAGGCCACAGCACTGTCCCCACCCAACCCCAGGCCTGTTTTGACAAAACCCAAGTAAATGAACTGCTATTTATTGTACAAACGTGAAACTTCTGTAAGGAACCTGGTTTTGCTCACAGGGCAACAGATGGCTTCTCAATGAACTTCTTTTTAAGTTGATTCTTTTAGAGAGGAATGGAGAAAAAGATAGAAAAAAACATTGATGTGAGAGAGATACATGAATTGGCTGCCTCTTGCATGCCCCCTACTGGGGATTGAGTCTGCAAACCAGGCATGTGCCCTGACCTGGAATCAAACTGGGACCTCTCAGTCCATGGGACCACACTCAATGCACTGAGCCACACTGACCAGGCTCAATAAACTACTAAAGTCATTAGTAAAGAAATAAACTGCTAAACATAGCTTCTGTCTCTACAAAGCTTATTTTCATAGACCCCATTCAGTTACCCAAGAGAACATGCCATAGAGTGAGACAGTAAGGTAATGCTCCCCCTCTTTTTTTTTGTTAATGCTCACCAGAGGATGTTTTTTCCATGGATTTTATTTTTAGAGGGAGTCAAATGGAAGAAGAGAAAGTGATAGAGGAAAAACATTGATATGAGAGAGACACATTGATTGGTTGCCTCCTCCTTGTGCCCTGTCCAGGTCGGGGATCGAATCTGCAACCCAGGTATGTGCCCTTGACCGGGAATCATACCCAAGACATTCTGGTGTGCAGGGCGATTCTAACCAGTGAGCCACACTGGTCAGTGTGATCCTCTCCCTTTAACAGCTGGGGAAACTGAGTCACATCTGGGGAGCTTGTTTGTCTGGGATAGCTCTGCTCTCCTGGCAACATTAGTAAAAGGTCTCAAGTCTTCAGATACTAAGTTTAGTGTTTTTTTCTTGGGGGAGGGGGGTTGTGCTAAGAAACTAAAAAGAATTTTAATTACTCCTCTAATTCAAATGGCTTGTGTAATGAAAATATTACTTAAAAGAGGCATCAAAACAGAGAAGTTATATTCTTGGTGGGTATGTGGCCTTGACTGGGAATCATACCCAAGGCTCAGATGGGTTCAGTCACCAGCTAGCACAGACATGATGTGGAAACAGACTCTGTGGCATTCCTGACAGAACAGCCATCACTGGGCTGGCTGGAAAACCAGGCTCTTCTGTGGCCGACCAGTGAAGGCCCCTCCCTGCAGTGCCCCTCCAAACTGGGCTCTGTGCCCACCCCAGATGTTATGCTGGAGCCAGGACCCCCAAGTGCCTTCAGGGGGGCAGAGGAGAAGAGCAGTGGATGGCAGCTCTGCTAGGAAGTAGGGGAGAAAGTGACCAAGTGTTGGCCAAAGACAACAGGGTGATATGGAATAGTTATTCCACATTTACTACAGCAAAGAGATTTCTTATGGTCTCTCTTCTTTTTTAAATCAGAAATTCACTATTCGTATTGCTTGATGGATTCAGAACACCTAGGAGACTCTGGCATCTTAGAGCCTAAAATATCATTGCTGCTCCAGTATGCCCACAGTTTTAGGTTGCAGATTCTATCTATCATTCATCTATCTATCTATCTATCTATCTATCTATCTATCTATCTTATCTATCTATCTATCTATCTATCTATCATCTATCATCATCTATCTATCATCTATCTCTCTAGATAAATAGATACAAAATTGTGGTAAAATATACATAAAATTTACCATTTTAACCATTTTTCTGTACAGCTCAGTGGCTGTAAGTACATTCACATTGTTGTGCAACCATCACCACCGTCCATCAGCAGAAGTTCTTCATCTTCCCAAAGGGAAACTCTGTCCTCATTAACATGAGGTCCCCATTGTCCCAGCCCCAGCCCTGGTTGCCACCATTCCTCTTTCTGTCTTCCTAGAGAAAAAGGTTTTTAAATATGAAAACATAATGAAACAATCTTTATCTATATCTATCTAAATCTCTATCTTTATCTCCATCTCTCTATATCTATATCTCCACATATATTTCAAAGAATTTGCTTATTTAAAAAAATGATTTAACATTTGGAAACTTGATAGTTTTGATAGTTGTTGGACTTGGAGGGGGAGCCTTTCCTTCTAGTGTTTACCAAATATAATCACCCAAACTCCTAAGCTCTCCTCCCCGGGTTCAGTGCTCCAGACAGTCAGAGTGGGCAGCCCAGTGCTCCCAGCTCAGCTTCAGATCTGGGTCCCGACACAGAGGAGCACAGAGGTGATGGGGTGCTGGCTGCAGGCAGTCCAGATGTCCACCTTTCCCTGAAAACTGGGACAGGCTGCTCAGCCCTGAGGACAGCAGGACAGGCACAGTCAACTGGGCTTAGCACACAGAAGGGCTGGGAGAGCATTTAGTTCATGGCTACAGGCTCTCCCGGGGAGGCAATAAACAGTGAAAATGATAGTCTGGTTGGCATAACCCTTTCATCTAAGGACCTGAGTGCACTTTATTGCTCTCAGAACTTATTAGCTTCATTTGATAGGTAGAAAATGAAGGCACAGGGTGGTTAAGTAGCTTGCTTAGGTCATGCCAGGAGTTGGGCTCTAGCCCACTAACAGGACTGGTGCCCATTCCCCAGGGCAGTGGGGGCAGCCCATCATGGGGAGTGGGCTCAGCACTGACCGTCAATGATAAGCGAGGACCTCTGGGTGGGTTTCTTCCCAGACTTGATGCAGTTCTTGTTGACTGCATTCTCCAGCTCCTGCAGCTTCGTCAGTGAATTCAGATGAGAGGGTTTCCATTGTTTCTTCAGTTTTTTGCTGACACTGGGGTCACTGGCGAGGTGGCGGGCAGCCTCTGTAATCTGGGATTGAATGGCAAACTCTTGTTTCAGGCATTCTGGCTCAGGTCCTGTGGGAGGGAGAGCCAGGGCTCATACTTTGGGAATACTCGGCAGGCAGACACTTGTCCTTTATGCCCACCCCTGTCCCAATGTGAGCCAGACTTCCTTCCTGCTGGGGACCATGGGCACTCAAAATCTAGCAGCCCCACTGCCTAACCCTGACCCTGTATGAACCCCCAGTGGCCCAGGAAAATGAAGCTGTGTCAGAAAATGCTCTCGGAGACCACACCTGCATCTTGCCCTGGGTGACTCGCAGTCATGCCAAGGTCTGGCAGGAACTCCCCTGGCTACCTAGGAGCACAATGTGAGTTTTCTCAGAATTAACAGACAGATATTTCTAGGTAGAGGCCAGTCAAATCTTCTGGCCTCTGGGCATCACACCCCAGGCTGGGGCCTCCATCCAGGACAAACTCTCAGCTTGATTTTATTCTGGGTGATTTAAGCCTGAAGAAAGCAAAGATCAGGAGTGAGAAACAAAGGTAAAGATTAAGCAGAACTATTTAGAAAATAATAAATTTTCAGATCCTTCGAATCCCACTGCATTTGTTCCCTGGGAGGGAGAAGAAAATTGGGACAGACTCCCATCAGGGGCCTGGGAATGAGTCAGCAGGGACAGGCTGAGCTGTGAGTGTGCCCCCCACCCCCTCCACAGCAGTGCTGAGCCCTGGTTCAAACACTGCCCGTGTTTTGTGGATGCCCAGGACAAGTTCTCGCTACTCAGACTGAGTCCAGTGAGTGCTGGCAGCCAGTATAGTGACTGTCATTTGATATATAAGAAAATAGATTTATAAACCTAAAATTAGGTAACCTAAATTTCTATTGCTACTAAGTTGTAAGAGAAAAGACATACTGGCATGTGCCATAAAGACACAGACAGCATATAAGATGGTGCTCCCATAAGATTTTAAAGGAGCTGAAAAATTCCTATTCCTAACATCATAAAACTACATGTTGCTCATGTTTGTGGTGATGCTGTATAAACAAAACTACAGCACTGCCAGTCATATAAAAAAGTTTAAGTAAATGAATAAAATAAAATTACAGCATATACAACTGTCGTAGTAGGCTATCCTGGCTCAGGCTGCATAAGTGCACTCTGTGATGCCTGACCAAGGACAAAATAAAAATATCCTAATGATGCAGTTTTCAAGATGCATCCCCACTGTTAAGTGGCACATGACTATTCCTAGAAGTTGTGTGACTCAAATTTTCAGACAAGAAAAGAAGAGATCTGCAAGAGTAAAAAGTGTCACAATAAAAACAAAAGTGTATTTATAAAGATAATTGTGTCCAAAAAGAGTATATAAGAACTTCACTGATCCAACAACTTAAATTTCTACATGGTAATTTACAATGAAATTTAAGGTATGATGAGGTTTTAAAATTATACTTCAAAAGTCAGTGATGTAGCTATTATACTTTAGTTATATTATAATTAGGCAAGTACACAAATGCAAAGGCATTCAAGCAACCTAGCTAACAATGGACATTATGGTAATGTGTGTGTGTGTGTGTGTGTGTGTGTGTACTTTTCAAAAGTGTCTTTGTAAGTAGGTAGAATAGCTAAGCTCAGGCTCAAAAGAGAATCATAAAGATGATTTACATTATTCTTTCATAACCTCTCAGCACAATCAATTTTACCAAAATATTCTGGGGTGACCTCAGCAACATGGAGGGCTAGGAGGCCCCAGGGCTTATCTCCCACTGAAACAAAACAATAAACAAACAACTACAAGCTGAAGAAAACCAGTTAAGAGGACTACAAAGAAGTAGCAAAAAACTCAGTAGAGTTAAAAAAAAATCAAGGAAGGCTGCATAAAGAAGTATGGGAAGCACATTACCTGTGTCACCCCATCTCCAGTAAAGAGTCCATTGACACCCCAAAAGGTCCCCTCACAGGAAGTTTACCACAAGGGGAAAAAAGATCCCCAGCAAGACGTATTCTGCTGCACAGGAGACAGACTTGGCTAAGAAGTCTCCATAGTCCTCACCAATGCTGATCCCAGATGATGGAGCTGCCCAGAGCACTCCCCTCTCCCTCCCCACCTCATCTCCTCCCATAGGCTGGAGCTGTCACTGCAGTGACACCTGGTTTCATGGGCCCCAGTCACTGATGCACCCTGATCTCCAGGATGAGGCACCACAGCACCTCACCATGTGTGTGTGAGAGCTGCCACTGCTCTGTGCTGCACATAGGGCCCCAGATCTTGGCTTTGTCCCACTATTACAGACTACAACTGGAGTCATGCTGCTGCTGACCTGTGGCTGCCCCTCTGGAGCCACAAATGAGACTCTGACCACCATCCCCAGGCTGTGCTGCTGCAGCACCCTGCTCCTGGGCCCCAGTCTACCACTGCACCTTGTCATCTCAAAACCTGTGCCACTGCTGCATCCCTGCATGCTGGCCAGAGTCACTACATGAGGCTCTGAGACTCAAGTCTAAGTTCCATGGGAGATCTGCACATACACGCACCACCAGACATCAGTACCAAAGCCACAGCAAGTGCACCTGTGCCCCAGGACTCAGGCAATGTGGTAGTTCCCTATGTACCTCATTCTACTTCTGATACTGCTCTGTGGCAGAGTGCCAAGCCAGGAGCCAAGGATTTCCTCTGCTAGAACATCCTCCCATGAGCAAAGGGGAGAACAGAGAGGCCTCAGCAGCTTTCACTTTTCAGGATCCCAAGAGCCCTACCTGCCTCTGCTACACACAGAACCAAGGACGTATTCACTGACAGAAGACCCTGCAGTGTAGCCAACGTCATACTCAGCCAATGGAGTTTCACAAAGACTATAGCACTGTGCCATCTCAAGACCAGATGCTGCATGCCACCCAGCTGGCACCTTTGCAGCTACCTCCAGATTTAGCGTTTTGCCACTGAAGCCAGTCCAAAAAAGCTATACAAGGTGACTGCAATCTAAGTGCAAAGTATGTGACTTGTGGGCTCCACAGAGAATAAACGTTTTTGTGTTATGGAGTCTTGGAAGGAAAAGAAAGGGAAAAAGGAACACAAAATTTACTTAAAGCAATAATGGTTGAAACTTCCCAAATGTGGAGAGAGAGGTGGATGTACAGGTACAGAAAACTCAAAGATCCCCAAAAGAGATTCAACCTGAAGAGATCTTCACCAAGACATATTATTATCAAACTATTAAAAAATGAAGACAAACTGCCTGGCTGGTGTGGTTTAATGGAATGAGCATCATCCCCTGGACTGAGAGGTCCTGGTTTGATTCCCAGGCAGGGTACATGCCCAGGTTATGAGCTTGATCCCCGGGGAGGCAGCCAATCGATGTTTCTCTCTCACTCAGATGTTTCTATTTCTCTCTCTCCCTGAAAAATCAACAAAAACATATATATTTAAATCAAAGATAAATGGAGAATTTTATAAGCAGAAGGAGAAAAATATTATCACATACAAGAAAAATCTTGATAAGGCTGCAAGAAGATTTCTCAGGAACCTTACAGGCCTGAAGAGATAGAAATACATATAATCAAAGTGTTCAAAATAAAAAATACTGTCAACCAATAAGTCTTTACCCAGGTAACTTATCATTCAGTAATAAAGGTGGCATACGGACTTTCAAAACAAACAAAATCCAACAATATTTATAAAAATAGACCTGCACTATAGGAAATACTGGAGAGGATTCTATAAGCTGAAAAACAGGACACTAATTAGTAACATGAAACATATAAGAGTACAAAATTCACTAGTCAAGTGAATATATAGTCAAATTTAAAATCTCTATTAGAGCTGCATAATTAGATTATTTATGTCAAGGAACTAGAACAAGAACAAATAAATCCCCAAATTAGTAGAAGGAAGAAAAAAACACATTTCAGGACAGAAATAAATGCAAGGAGAAAATAGATAATAGAAAAAGCAATGAAATGAAAACCTGTTCTTTAAAAAAAATGTAACAAGCCCTGGCCAGTTTGGCTCAGCAGTTAGAGCATCAGCCCACTGGCCAAAGAGTAGCAGGTTCAATTCTGCTCAAGGGCATGTACCTCGGTTGGGGTTCAGTCCCTGGCCCTGGTAGGTGTTGTATGGAAGACAACCAATGAACGTGTGTCTCTCACATCAATGTTTCACTCTCTCCCTCTCCCTCTCTCTCTCTCTTTCCCTTCCTTCCTCCCTCCCTATCTGAAAATAAGTGGAAAAATATCCTCAGGTGAGGAAATTAATAATAATAATAATAATAATAATAATAATGGTAACAAAGAAACCTTTAGCTAGATTTACCCAGGAAAAAAAGACTCCCAGCCCTGGCTGGTGTGGGTCAGTGGTTAGAGCATCATCCTCACACTGAAGAGATGCAAGTTCAATCCCCTGTCGAGGGCACATACCTGGGTTGCATGTTCCACCCCAGCACTGTTCAGGGTCCTGCAGGAAGCAGTCAATTGATCTCTCTCTCCTTTCCTTCCACTGTATGTAAAAAAGCAGTAGAAAAATATTTTTGGTTGAAATTAACAGAAAAAACAAACAAACAAAATGTGACTATGTAAAGCCTGAAAATTATTTAACAAATATCTGAAAACCAAGGGTAAGTTATACATTTATGATTCCTTTTAAAAGAAATTTCTATTCCAAATCAAATACTACCTAAAATTCTATTACCATAGCTATTCTTACCATTTATTTTGAAATAAACAGTTTACGTGCTCTAATGGAAACATGGCCCTTTAATGAAAATAATAGAAAGCATATTTTGACAAACAAATAATAATTCAAATATTTATTCTACTAGAAACCCTTATACTCACTTAGGACAGGGAAACATTAAGCTAATATTATTTTTCACTGTAATGATGAAAAAGCTTTTAATGTGACACAAAGTATTTTGATAGTTAATTGGGAAATTTGAATAATTTAAGTACACATTTACAAATTATTTTTTTTTAATTTGAAAATAAATTAATTCTCAGGCATATAAATCTAAGTACCTTTTCCCAGTATGAACAGATTTAAAATGGCAATCTGTCCACAATGGAAGTATTTTACATGTTCCTATATCACTTACTGAATTAATGCATGAAATTGCTCAAAGCCAAGCTCTTCGGCAGCCAAGGCAGCTGTACATGAAAGACACTTTTCAGCACCACACAGGGCAAATAAATGACACCAGATACACACAGCAGGCGGAAAACACTTTCAAGCAATAAAAAACTTTCCTCTTTCCTTCTCCCTTAAAATCCTGTTTATTTTCAACTTTACTATACTATAAACTTATATTTTAACATCTAGTTACCCCAATTATAACTAAGTGGACCTAATACTGAGAGTATAGCAGGGTGATTAAATAATAAACACTTCTTTTCAGTTCACTCATGCCAGGATAGTTTATAAAATATGAGAAATGATTGGCAATCATAGTACTTCACACATTATAGTATGTCCTGCACTTTTAAATAATCTTTCAATTCATACGTCCAGGTAAAATCATTATACTTAACCTTCCTCTGTGTAATATAAAAATCTTTAGATTTACTGCTTAATCATTAGGCAAATGTGAATACAAAGGCAGAGACTCTGAAACCACATGGGTTCAACAACAGGTTTGTTTCCTCATTAATTCATAGAACTGTTGAGAAGTTTTCAGTAACTTATTTAGTTTATGTTTATTAATCCATACAAGTATAAAGTTTAAAAAATTAAAGTAAATCAAAGAAAGCATTTAAATCAAGGGCAATGTTTGTTTAGCACTTTTCTAAGTGCCAGGCCCCTTTCCAAATGCTCTACAGGTCCGACCTCACTTAGTCCTCATAACAACCCTGTTAGTGCTCCTTTCACAGGAGAGGAAACTGAGGCACAGAGAAGAATCCTCTCAAGTGCACACAGCAGTAAACAGCAGACTGCCTGGCCAGTGTGGCTCAGTGGTTAAGCACTGACCCATGCACCAAGAGGTCGCCAGTTCAATTGCTGGTCAGGGTACCTGCACAGGTTGTGGGCCAAATCCCCAGTGGGAGGGCATACAGGAGGCAGCTAATTGATGTCTCTCTTGATGATTCTGTCTGTTTCTCCCTCTCCCTTCCTCTCTCTCTAAAATCAATAAAGAAAAAAAAATTTTAAACAAAAACCAAAAACAAAAACAAATTTTAGTTAGTTCAACTATCCCAGCCTAAATTTTGGTAACCTTAATGAAACTATTAAACATGCTTACATGCAACCCAGTGAAACCGGGAAAATATTTCAAACCAATCTTAATGACATTTTTGACTATCATCCTTGTGAATATTTTCTACGCATTTCCTTCATCTGTATTATCAACTCTAAAAATGTAATTTATTTGAAAGGTTATGCCTAAAAAACCTGAAAAATAAACACCATTGAACTGTTTAAATTTTAAAATGCTTCCTTGGGAAAGTGCTATCAGGATGTGCCACTGTAACTGCAGAGGTAACAGAGAAAACACTGACAACACAGACACATTTTAGTTCAAGGAGGCAACGGTGTGTCATAAATGGTCCTATAGGAAAAGCAAGGTGTATATCACAGTCAATCCAAATTTACTTTCTAGAATTCAGTTGTCTTATTTCTTTAAAAACAATTTCTAGACATGAGAGTTAATGGAATGCATTATAGGTAGAATAAGTCACTTATTCTATATAAGAACTCGGACCTACCAACTACCAAAATCCACCTGCTAGCAAGATAATTCCTGAAAAGAAAAACAGAACAGCAAGTCTTTTTATGTAGCTTGTGCACCACCAGAAATCTCCATTTTACCAGGTCATATTCTGGAAGTTCTTAGGCCAACTACATAAAAATTTTCAAAGACTTTTCAGAGAATATAAGATTTTTATAACGAGAATAGTCATTATTTAATTTTTTAAAATAGAAATCTTCTCTCTGGCTGGGTGGCTTAGTTGCTTGGAGCATCTCCCAATACACACAAGGGTCATGGGTTCTGTTCCCAGTGAAGGCACATACCCAGGTTTTAGTTTTGATACAAGGTCTCAGGGCCCCTATGGGAGATGAAACATAACCGATAGATGTTTCCCTCTTTCTCTCTCTTTCTTTTTATAACATCAATTAAAAAAAAGAAATCTTCAATGTCTGAAAAACTGTAATTAAAATTCATAATTAAAATTATTTTATTTTTTTAATTATTATTTTTAATACTCACTCTAGGATATTTTTCCATTTTTATATAGAGTGGAAGAAAAAAGAGAGAGAGAGAAATATTGATGTGAGAGAGACACATCCATTGCTTGCCTCTTGCATGACCCCAACCAGGGCTGGGGATTGAACTGAAACAAAGGTAGGTGACCCTGACAGAAATTGAACCTGGGGCCCTTTGTTCCATAGACTGATGCAGTAATGCTGAGCCAAACCGGCCAGGGTTAAAATTACTTTAAATAATTCATATACAGTAACACTGTCCAAAAAGTTCAGGAGAAAAGGAAACAATGCATAATGAAAAAAAAGTACCCCTTTTGCTCTAGGAAGCAATAAAAAGTATTTAAGAAATTTTCTAACATCAAAAAAAAAACCATTTTTCCCCAGTATTGAGGTAAACATTAAAGCATCTGAAACTACAGTATATAGGAATAGGTAACTTAAACTTTCTAAATGAGAGTACCAAAGCTCAAAACAGAATGTCAGGTAGGAAGTTAACTAGAACTTTTTTAAAAGTTTAAGAAATACCTTTTCTTTTTATCCAAAAATAAAAGCAAAAATAAACACATGTAATTCCCTCTAGTAATTAAAATAATCAAAAGGGAAATGAAAAACCAAGGCTTATGAATTAAGCTTAGGCTAGAAAAGTTCCTCATGATGTTTAACAACTTTCATTTCTTTTTTAAGAGGAACTATTAAACTTGCTGGAATAGATAAAATTATATTTCAACAGTCCTTGCTTTTGTTGACGAGAAGCTAATCATGCTAATACCCCTGATTTCTCCCTTAAAAGGAAATAACTTAGCTGGGTTTTGAGCAGGAGCGGTGATATTTCTCCAGTCATAGATGAGTCTCATTGTGGCACATTTCTCCTTTAAGATAAGATGGCATTGGCATGCTGCATATCAGTAAAATTATCACAGCTGCTAAATTTTTTTTATGGCCACCCTGCACAGGTTTGGGTTTTTGCAATATCTGGAAATGGCCTAGGAGAAGAAATCAAATAGAGCATGTGTATGTTATAAATGAGAGACTTCCAGCCTTAACACAGACAGCATCACTGAGAAGCCCTGGCCCCACCTCTGGACATAGAGCATAGGTACTGCCCCTTGGGAGAGCTGTGGGCTACACTACTAGGGCCTTGGGATTCTACTTCATGCTGAATGACTAAGGTAACTCTTTCAGGGACTATGATCAGATTGCCAGAGCAAAGGGGAACTCAGAATTTTTTGAAGTTTGGGTTTTGTCAACAGTTTCAAAGGCATGACAGGCCCCTAACAACAACATCCTCTGTTGCCTGTACACTTGGTTCCTTAAATATAATAAACATGCACTTGGGCAGAATCAGTGTTTACTCAGCTATTGAAATTCCATCCAATGTTTATTAGTTATTACATACACTACACACATTTTAAGGAGGCAGGCATGTGTTAGACTTTATTGAATGGTAGGAAAGGTCTAATGATGGAAGCACCCACCATGAGGTACTATTTCACTTGCATGTTAATTAAGGTACAAACACATCTTATTCTAAAGTACCATCAAAGTACCACAGAAAGTGTCCATTTTAAAAATGTCCATTTCAGTTGTGAATAATTTTGTTGTACACTCACCAAAAGTCAGAAGCCATAAATATTACTTTGTTCCATGACAATTTTCATTAAAAACATGTACTTTCTACACCAGGTATTTGGAACACGTATCACACAATCTAAGTATAGGTCTCTCAGGTGAGCTTTGTCTAATAAACTTAGGGGACTGAACTGTGATATATACAGAAAAGACATGAATTTACAAACTGGGTTAGGAAAAGTAAGTAGATTATGTTTGTAGATATCATTAGTGATACATTTGTAAGAAATCATTCATCTATGGTTAGGAAAAAAAAACAGAGTTAAAAAAACCATCAAAGATTAAATTTTAATTAAAATATTCTGAATCATGGTCACAACATGTGGGGTTCTTATATAAACCATAAAAGATACCAGAAATACGATGGAGAGAGTTAATAAGCTTTCTTCAATGTGTTAAAGAGCTTTGCATTTCCCTAATCACTACATAACATGACTGAGCCACAGATGTGGTTTCGGTGTCTGGCAGAAAAGCCCACTTTGTGATCCCACAGCCTCACCTCCAGCTTCTGTGCTCTTTCTTTTCGAAGAGGAGCAAATACAATAGGCAGTCCGTGGTCACCTGCTAAGGTCCGAAGGTCAAAATAGTATTTGGCATAGACACTGGCAGAGACATAAAGATTAAACTGGAGTAGATATATATATTGCTTTTCCAACTCATTCCTGGGGAAGATGAAAAAGAGAAAACCAGCACAGGACAATTTTAGTTGACTTGGCAATCTTCATATTCTCATTCTAAGCTACTAGGAAGGCTCTAAGATTTGTTTTGAAACAAATAAAAGCTACCCAGCTGTACTAATACCCTAACCTTTAAACAGACAAACAGAGACAGCTAATGTGGTCCTTTCTGCATCCCAGCCCTTTGCTTTGGGGACCACAAGGAGGGGGTAGGGGGAGTCACATCTCCCGTGCACTCGTGCTGCTGACTGGGGCTCATTCTTCAGAGTCCCATTGGTGCAGCTGCAGATCATGCTCCCCGCTCACTCACAAGACCCCAAGGCAAGGCTCAGATGAAAGTAATGATGTGCTGCTTCTTAGCTCTGAAGAACTCGCAGACATTTTCACCATAACAGAAAAGGGGCTTACAGAAGTAGGTATGTGCCAACAAAAGGAGTGGGCACATCACCACGGCAACAAGTGGATCCACTGAGAGCCACCACTGTTATCTCTGAGATAAAAATCCTGAGGTAACAAGGATTCATCTCTAATAAATAAATAAGTGTGCCAGGTTCGATAAGGGAAACCCCCCCTCGTCCCGCAGTGCAGGGGACTAATGTCAAACAGCACAGTGCACGATTCTGTTCACCTTAATCTCTAGACCGCAGGCCAACACTTTAACCACTGAGCCAAACCGGCCAGGGCTCTGTTCACCTTAATCTTACTGGGGTGAGAAACCGTCACCATGACAGAGCTGGATGCATATTTAAACTGTGGAAGGCAGAAAGACTACAGATCACTGTCTCGGTGGACTAAACCACTTTACCATATGACCTCTGACTGAGCACTGGACATCCTCAGACAGTGCTCTCCCCGCTGGGACTGCAGCCCTGTGATGCTCTGCACCCCTGACCTTGGCAGAACAGAAGGGAACATTTCACATGGGGTGAGTTCAATAAAGTGGGAAAGGAAATTGGGGAGCAGTCCTTTGCTACGTGACCATACTCCTGTCACTTGCCAAGTTCTTAAATAATATAAAATTGGAGTAAATTGCACTACTTCCAGTCATCCCTTGCTAGAGGTAATTAATAAAATATGAAATGCCTGAACATACATGAGAGAGGCTTATTTTCTAATGTATTTGTTTTCTCAGTATTAACGCTTTAATGTTTTATCCATTGGACAGGTCGACAAAAGCTTGCTGTTCTCCTCTATGGAGAGCAGTCAGAATATGAGCAGAGATGAGGTTTTCTCACTTGTTACACTTCAAACCTAACTGAACCGACATCCAAAATGAATGTTCTGTTCCTATGGCTGTAAGTCTATAGAAATATAAATCAGACAATGATTATTATTTTTTTATTCTCACCCAAAGAAATCTTTCATTTATCTTCAGATAGAGCAGGAGGGAGTGAAGGAAGAAGTGAGAGAGAAAAACATGGATGTGAGAGGGACACATCAAGTTGTTGCCACCCACATGACTTCAACTTATCTTAAGGGAATGAGAAAAAGGCCCTGGCCAGTTTGGCTCAGTGGTTGGAGCATTGGCCCGCAGACTGGAGAGTCCCAGGTTTGGTTCCTGCTAGAAGTGCATACCTCAGTTGTAGTTTGTCCTTGGCCCCAGTTGGGCCATGTGGGTGGCAAATAGTTAATGTGTCTCTCTCGCTTTGATGTTTTAATCTCTTTCTTCTCCCCTCTCTCCCTCCCCTCTATCTGAAGATAAATGCAGAAATGACCTCAGGTGAGGATAAAATTAATAAATAAAATAAAGGAATGAGAAAAAGAACAATGAACAATGCCCAAAGCGAATAGAAAAAATGAAATAATAAAGACCTAAGCAGAAACAAAGAAAATGAAATAATACAAAAGATCAATGAACTAAGATCTGATTCTTTGGATAAATAAACACAATGGATAAGCCTTAAACCAGACTCATCAAGAAAGAGAGGACTCAAATATATTAAAAGCAGAAATGAAAGAGCAGTAGGAACAATTCACACCACAGAAATAGAAAGGATATAAGAAAATATATGAATAATATTCCAACAAATTAGACAGTCTGGAAGAAACAGACAAATTCATAGAAACATACAATCTTTCTAAACTGGATTAAAAATCAGAGCCCTGGTGGTTTGGCTCAGTGGCTAGAGCATTGGCCCGCAGACCAGAGAGTCCTGGGTTCAGTTCCCGTGAAGGGCATGTACCTCGGTTGCAGTTTGTCCCTGGCCCTGGTTAGCATCGTGTGGGTGGAAAGCAATCAATGTGTCTCTCTCACATTGATGTTTCTCTCTCTCTCTCTTCCCCCCTCTCTCCTCCCACTCTATCTGAAGAAATGCAAAAACTATGTCCTCGGGTGAGGATTAAAAAAAAAGTAACAAAATCTGAACAGACTAATTACAACCAACAAAATCAAAGTTATAAAAAAACATTTTTAAACAAAGGTCCTGGAAATGATGTCACAGGTAAATTTTACCAAACATTCCAAGAAGTACTGACACCAGTCCATCTCAATCTACTGCAAAATATTTGAGAAGATAGAAGACTCCCAAGCTTATTTTAAGAGGCCAGGAATATCCTAATTCCAAAACTAAATAATGACACTACAAAGATAGAAAATTATACTACAGCCCTGGCCAGTTTGGCTCAGCGGTAGACTGTGGGCCCATGGACCAATGAGTCACGGGTTCAATTCTGGTCAAAGGCACGTACCTGGGTTGCAGTTCATCCCCAACCCTGGTTGGGGTTGTGCAAGAGGCAAGTAGTCGATGTGTCCCTCTCACATCCATGTTTCTCTCTCTCTCTTCCTCCCTCTCACTCTATCTGAAGATAAATGGAAAAATATCCTTGGGTGAGGATTAAAATAAATGAATAAGTAAAATAAATAAAAATAGCCCTGGCTGGTTTTGCTCAGCGGTTAGAGCGTTGGCCCACAGACTGAAGAGTCATGGGTTTGATTCCGGTCAAGAGCACATACCTTGGTCACAGTTCAGTCCCCAGCCCCAGTTGGGGTCATGCAGGGGAGGCAACCAGTCGATGTGTCTCCCTCACATCATTGTTTCTTTCTCTCTCTCCCCTCCCACTCTGTCTAAAAATAGATGGAAAATTTCCTCAGATGAGGATAAAAAATAAATAAATAAATAATAAAAATAAAAATACATAAATAAATAAATAATGAAAAAGAGGAATAAAAAAGGACTGGAACTAGTAGATGGCTTTAAGAAAGCCATGAAGATATTTGCAGTACTATGATTCTCGGGTCTAAGCTTGTACAACTCCTGCCAATAACTACCAGAGAAATACATTTAAAATGATCACACTGGTTATTACAACAATAACACATGAAGATGTACTAAGTAATGAGAAGGAATATTAATTGTTATAAAAAATGCGGACAGAAAAATGTATGTAATTTTATGCCTAGTTCAGTACTCCACACAATGTACCCTTTAAAAATTTTTCTTAATATGTAATCTTTATGGGAGCAAATCAGCTATTGGAAAATGTTAGCAAGTTCACCAAAGCCTTCCAAACTCACAGGTCCTTAAGGGTAATGTTCTTCATGACTCTGCAGAAGAACACATTCCGTACAATCAGTTCGTGCAAATACTTGGAGGCAAGAAGAATGGCCCCCAAGACAACTCGTTTCCAGTTCGTGGGGCCAATGTCTATTTTGGCGTAAATCACAAGTCTTTCTAAGTAAACCTGCAAAAGTAAAACACGGGTCTTTGATTTCAGTTCAGTTTAAGTGCTGTGATAAGAACTGTTAGGAAGGACAGATTTCACCTGTTTGTGACTTGACTCCTATTCTTAGGTTCTACAGAGACTGCTTGGCCAGCCAAAGCCAGAGGCAAAGTCACTGTTGCAAATCAGATACTTTGTTGCCTATGTTGCCCATGTGACTTTCCAGCCCAATTTTTGGTCACAGGAATGAATGGACATCATAGCAAAGGACCCTCTGAAGAAATGTCATTACCTTTCCACTTGCAAAGCGCAGGATACCTGAGTTCCTACCACATGCACTATTTCATACCTGGCCAGTAGTTATACAGTGATTTTACATAATTCCTGAATATGTAAATCCCTGATAATACTGAGCACACAAATACCTTCTTGACACAGTAACTAGTCCTATGCAGCACAAGCAGTAGATAAAACAGGTTGTCAAGAGGGCCCCCCAGTGGCTGCTGTGCGCTGCAGCAGGACAGGCAGTACAAAGGGCTGTGCTTGATGCAGGTCTTGACTGTCAAGTATTCCTGGACTTAGTGCCTTTGTAAGAGACACACATGCACACAAAGGAGAGTCCTTTTTATATCCCTCATCTTGACATCCCCAGGATCACTTTATGAAATTTATCTCTGTCTTACACAGTCTGAAGCTTAGTCAGTGCTGGTGGTTTCAGATGGTAACAGAGCTGCCATCTCTGCATCCCTGGTCCTCTACACCTGCCAGGAGCTTGTGAGGGTTCATGATTTCTTTCCCGTGTATCACATGTCTATTCTACAAAGAACTGGGCAAACTTAACAGCTAAGTAAAGGTTACAAAGGCAAGTGGTGATTTGTTGTTATCTCGAAGGGTGCTTTGCAGAAGAGCATGTATGCCATTTGCCAACAAAGTCCCATTTTAAAGAGTATGTTAATTGTCTGAGGTTATCAGATTAACAGCTCAGATTTGCCAATGTTCTTCAAACCCAACTGTATTTTTAAAACCAAATGGTTATTGAACATTATATGTTCTTAGTGAAAGTTTACACAAATCCCCCAAACTCAGCGCTTGCAGATATCCTAATAATGAACCTGCTTACAAGGTCCAACTTTGTACTTCATGGGGCTAGTTAGAGGCACTTATACAACACTGGCAATCTCTCACCTTCCTGACACCTTTACTGGCAGACTTGGTATGTGCCATCCTCACTCATTCACGCACTTGCCCTCCTGTGTCAGTGGACCTGAGACTTTCCTTCTCACTGAAGCTGACTCCTCTCTCAGTGACATCGATCCCATCCCATTTCTGAAGAACACCTCCCACATTTCTCCCTTTTTGAAGAATCTTCCCTGTCTGCCAGAGATTTTCCTCAATGTGTTGACACTGTTCCCTGCCACTCCCCTACCCCAAGAATGCTTCCCCTTATTTTGCTCACAGTAAATGCCCTGAGGCTCCTTCTCATCTCCCACTGTCTCCTTAACCCACTCTGTCTGCCCCCTGCCGCTATCACTCTACTAAACTATTGCTGAGACCATCGGTGCCTTCACATATACACACCAGAGCTCTTCGTCCCAACTCCCCCTCCCCAAGCACTCCCTAATGCCATAAAGGGCACTGCCATTTGCCTAGCTGCACTGAGTTTTGGGGATTGGTGTAAACTTTCACTAATTCTAATTCAGTAAGCCTGCTCCAATCTGTTAGTGATTCTTGTTATCTCCACCTATCACTGGTCATCAGGCTGCTTTCTATTTTGTCACTTCTCACCTGGATCACTGCTATTGCCTACTGACTTCTCGGCCTCCACTTGGACTCCCAGCTACAGTCCATTCTCCCCAAACAGCCAGGACAGCCTCCATAATCAAGAGCACTTCACAACCCTCCTCAATATCCACCAAAGGTTTCCCATCAAACAAAGAAAAATGTAATGTCTTCCCATGGCCTGCCCGCTGCAGGGCCCTATAAGATAGGACACTGCCCTTCTATGTCCTCATGTCCTACATTCTTTTTCTCATTCCACCTTGACCACACTGGCCACACCTCATTGTTGCTTGAACACACAAAACATGGTCCCCTCTGCTTATGACAATGCCAGAGCCCCTCACCCTCCTCAATTCAGTCAGGTCATGATTCAATTGTTTCCTCTTTAAAAAGGCTCTTCTGGATTGGACCCTCTAATATAGCAAGCCGCTGTAATCTCTTTATCTCTTTACCCTGCTTCATCTTGGTATTTACTACTACCTGAAATATTCATCTTTTAAAAAACACTCATTTAAAAAAATATTTATGTCTTCCTCAGCATAATACAAGCTCCATAAAAGCAAAAACTTGATTCAACCAGGTCTCTCCTCCATCCTCAGCACTGAGCTCTGTAAGGACCATCAGCACGAAAGGGGGAGTCTCAGGATTGGGTGACAATGGTGGGGAAACCAGGAGAAAATAATAAAAAGTAAAGATGAGTGAGGTTCAAGAAAGAGAGTGAGGTCAAAATGCTAAATGCGGATCATAATTCCCTACCTCCAGCTCACATTCAGGCTGTTCCACACATTCAGATGATTCCTAGAGATCGCACTCTGCTGTCTCCCAGGTGCATCAAGCTTGATTTGTCTACAAAGGACTCCCCCTCTCTCAGCCCAGACACTCTCCTTCCATACTACTGAGCTCTCCACATGGAATCACCCTCCTGCCTTCACCACCACCTGCTAAGCCCTCCTGGTGGCTGGCAGCTCCATGAAAAGGCCTGTGTCTGATCCAGTGTCCATGAGGGGTCTCTAGTCAGAAGCACAGTGGCCTCTCCAAAATTTTACTTGAATACTGAAGGAGGAGGCACTGTCCTAAGGATTTGTTCCCTCCCGACCATGCAGTACACTTTCCCCTTTAGGACTGCTGGGGGCAGGACCACTTCTCACTAGAGTAGGACTACTTATTCCAAAGGAGAAACTCTTCCCATAGGAATTTTGTATGAATGATACAAAGGTCCTCGCATAGCCTGTTCAGGAACTACTGGCACTATAATCCTGGGCAATGTCACAGGCAGGCACAGGAAGACAGCAGGGATGGATTTACACCCATCATCCAGGGAACAGAGAATTCAGGGCTCCGGTTCTCAATCAGGACACAGAACTGCCTGGAGATACAGCCTGGGACGCAGCTCAGACCTACACTGAATCAGTCACTGCTCGGGAACCAGATGGTTTTGTTATTGCCCTGCATGCCTG